>NC_080024.1:78414354-78714354 GCF_030020395.1 Manis pentadactyla
GCTGAAAGCATTTCCTTTAAGATTGGGAATAATAGAAGGATGCCCAATCTCCCTCCTTTTAGTCCACATAGTACTGGAGGTCCTAGCCATGGCAATCAGACAACACAAAGAAATAAAAGGCATCCAGATTGGTAACGAAGAATTTAAACTCTGACTGTTTGCAGATGATGCGATATTGTACATAAGAAAACAAGAAGAATCCACAACAAAACTATGAGATCTAATATCTGAATTCAGCAATGTTGAAGGAGACAAAATTAACATATAAATCTTGCATTCATATACAATAATGATGAATTAGGAGAAAGAAATCAAGAAATCAATTCCATTCACAATTGCATCAAAAAGAATAAAATACCTAGGAATAAATCTAACCAAGGAATTGAAAGACATATACAATGAAATTACAAGACACTCATTAGAGAAATTAAAGATACCAATAAATGGCTAGGAAGAATTAATATCATCAAAATGGCCATCCTGCCCAAAGCAGTATACAGATCCAATGCAATCCCTATCAAATTACCAACAGCATTCTTCAATGAACTGGAACAAATAGTTAAAAAATTCATATGGAACCGTCAAAGACCCCGAATAGCCAAAGCAATCCTGAGAATGAAGAATAAAGTGGGGGGGATCTCGCTCCCCAACTCCAAGCTCTACTACAAAGTCACAGTAATCAATACAATTTGGTACTGGCACAAGAACAGAGCCACAGACCAGTGGAAGAGCATAGAGACTCCAGACATTAACCCAAACGTATATGGTCAATTAACATATGATAATGGAGCCATGGACATACAATGGGGAAATGACAGTCTCTTCAACAGATGGAGCTGGCAAAATTGGACAGCTACATGTAAGAGAATGAAACTGGATCACTGTCTAACCCCATACACAAAAGTAAACTCCAAATGGATCAAAGACCTGAATGTAAGTCATGAAACCATGTAGAAAAAAACATAGGCAAAAATCTCATGGACATAAACATGAGTGACTTCTTCATGAACATCTCTCCCCGGGCAAGGGAAACAAAGGCAAAAATGAACAAGTGGGACTATATCAAGCTAAAAAGCTTCTGTACAGCAAAGGACACCATCAATAGAACAAAAAGGTATCCTACAGTATGGGACAACATATTCATAAATGAAAGATCCGATAAAGGATTGACATCCAAAATATATAAAGAGCTCACATGACTCAACAAACAAAAAGCAAATAATCCAATTAAAAAATGGGTAGAGGAGCTGAATAGACATTTCTCTAAAGAAGAAATCCAGAAGGCTAACAGGCACATGAAAAGATGCTCCACATCGCTAATCATCAGAGAAATGCAAATTAAAACCACAATGAGATATCACCTCACACCAGTAAGGATGGCCATCATTGAAAAGACAAACAACAACAAATGCTGGCGAGGTTGTGGAGAAAGGGGAACCCTCCTACACTGCTAGTGGGAATGTAAACTAGTTCAACCATTGTGGAAAGCAGTATGGAGGATCCTCAGAATGCTCAAAATAGGAATATCATTTGACCCAGGAATTCTACTTCTAGGAATTTACCCTAAGAATGCAGCAGCCCTGTTTGAAAAAGACAGATGCACCCCTATGTTTATTGTGGCATGTTTGTAATAGCCTAGATATGGAAGCAACCTAAATGTCCATCAGTAGATGAATGGATAAAGAAAAGGTGGTACATATACACAATGGAATATTATACAGCCATAAGAAAAAAACAGATCCTACCATTCGCAACAACATGGAGGGAGATAGAGGGTATTATGCTCAGTGAAATAAGCCAGGCAGAGAAGGAAAATTACCAAATGATATCACTCATATGTGGAGAGTAAGAACAAAGGAAAACTGAAGGAACAAAACAGCAGCAGTATCACAGAACCCAAGAATGGACTAATAATTACCAAAGGGAAAGGGACTGGGTCGATGGGTGGGAAGGGAGGGATAAGGGCGGGGAAAAAGAAAGAGGGCATTACGATTAGCATATATAGTGCGTTTGGGGCATGGGGAGGGCTGTGCAATGCAGAGAAGACAAGTAGTGATTTTACAGCTTCTTACAACGCAGATGGAAAGTGACTGTGATGGGGTATGTGGGGGGTACTTGGTGAAGGGGGGAACCTAGTAAACATAATGTTCTTTCTGTAATTGTAGATTAATGATACCAAAAGAAAATAAAGCAGTAAAAATAAATAAATAAATAAATATAGGAAAGCATGCTGGCAAAATGTAGGAGGGAAGCTCAAATAGTTTGCAGAACGTCTACTTCTGTGTTATTGTCTTCCATTGATGATAAAGTGCTTAGCAGTTGTTTATTTTCAGTGGCATACACAACACTGAGCCAGAAAATATGTAAATTATGTGACATACATACATACAAGTTTTCTTTGGTATCTATAGTCTCAGTTGTATAAAGCTGAATTTGGAAAAAGTTCTTGAGTTCTTGCATTTTATGCCCTATGAATGGCTGATGCACACGGATCAGAAATTACACTGAAAAACAGGCAGGCCATGTGACTGCAAAGAAATGGGCCAGAACTGTCACATTCTCTCTAGACGTGAGCTGTCTAGTATGGTATCTACCAACTACAGATGGCTACTAGTACTTGAGATGCGTGTAAGTCTGAAGGGAGGTGTGCCACAGGGCATAATACACGCTAGATGTGGAAGACTTTGTGCAATAAAACAGTGCAAAGGATCTCAAGAATAATTTTATATGAATTTCATGTTGACATATTTTGGCAAGCTGGGAGAAATAAAATACATCATTCAATTTAAAAGTAAAGATACCAATAAATGGGAAAAAGCATAGCGCTTATGAATAGGAAGAATTAATACTGTCAAAATGTCCATACTGCCTAACGCAAAGTACAGATTCAATGCTATCTATCAAAACACCAACACCATTCTTCAACAAACTGGAACTATCAGTTCTAAGATTCATATGGAACCACCCAAGACCCCGAATAGCCAAAGCAATACTGAGAAGAAAGAATAAAACAGCAGGGATCTTGCTACCCCACATCAAGCTCTACTACAAAGCCACAGTAATCAAGACAATTTGGTACTGGCACAAGAAAAGACTCAAAGACCAGTGGAACGGAATTGAGAGGCCAGATATTAACCCAAACATATATTCTCAATTAATATACAATAAAGGAGTCATGAATACACAATGGGGAAATGACAGCCTCTTCAATAGCTGGTGTTGGCAAAACTGGACAGCTACATGTAAGAGAATGAAACTAGATCATTGTCTAACCCCATACACAAAAGTAACTTCGAAATGGGTCAAAGACTGGAATGTGAGTTATGAAACTATAAAAGCCTTAGAATAAAACATAGGCAAAAATCTCTTGGACATAAACACAAGCAACATCTTCATGAACAATATCTCCCCGGGCAAGGGAAACAAAAGCAGAAATGAACAAGTGGGACTATATCACACCATAAAGCTTCTGTACAGCAAAGGACACCTTCAGAAGAACAAAAAGACATTCTACAGTATGAGAGAATATACTTATCAATGACATATCTGATAAGGGGTTGACATCCAAATTATATAAAGAGCTCATGACCCTCAACAAACAGAAAGCATATAAGCCAATTAAAAGATGGGCAGAGGAGCTGAACAGACACTTCTCCAAAGAAGAAACTCAGATGGCCAACAGGCACATGAAAACATACTCCACGCAGCTAATCACCAGAGATATGCAAATTATAACCACAATGAGATATCACCTCACACCAGTTAAGATGGCCAACATCCATAAGACAAACAACGAGGATGTGGAGAAAGGGGAACCCTCTTACACTGCTTGTGGAAATGTAAACTGGCTGAACAATTGTGGAAAGTAGTATGGAGGTTTCTCAAAAGTCCCAAAAGAGAAATACCATTTGACCCAGAATTTCTACTCCTAGAAATTTACCCTGAGAATGCAGGAGCCCAGTTTGAAAAAGACCTATCCCCCCATGTTTACTCCAGCACTATTTACAATAGCCAAGAAATGGAAGCTACATAAGTGTCCATCAGTAGATGAATGGATAAAGAAGATGTGGCACATATACACAATGGAATATTATTCACCATAAGAAGAAAGCAAATAATACCATTTGCAACAACATGGATGGAGCTAGAGGGTATTATGCTCAGTGAAATAAGCCAGGCGGAGAAAAACAAGTACCAAATGATTTCACTCATCTGTGGATTATAAGAATAAAAAAAAAAAACTGAAGGAGCAAAACAACAGCAGACTCACAGAACCCATGAATGGACTAACAGTTACCAAAGGAAAAGGGACTGCGGAGAATGGGTGGAAAGGGAGGGATAAGAGGGGGAAGAAAAGGAAGGGGGCATTATGATCAGCAGACATAATGTAGGGGGTCACGGGGAGAGCTGTACAACACAGAGAAGACAAGTAGTGATTCTACAGCATCTTACTACGCTGATGGACAGTGACTGTAATGGGAGTATGTGGGTGGGAGATGGGTGATGGGAGAAGTCTAGTAAACATAATGTTCCTCATGTAATTGTAGATTAATGATACCAAAGAAAAAAAACACAGTGAGATATCACCTCACACCAGTTAGGATGGCCAGTATCGAAAAGACTAAGCAACAAATGCTTGCAAGGACATGGAAAAGTGGAACCCTCCTACACTGCTGGTGGGAATGTAAGCTAATTCAACCATTGTGGAAAGAAATATGGAGGTTTCTCAGAAAACTAAAACTAGAAATACCATTTGACCTGGGAATTCCACTCCTAGGAATTTTCCCAAAGACTATAATTTCTCAGATTCAAAAACACATATGCACCCCTATGGTTATTGCAGCACTACTTAAGATAGCTAAGATATGGAAGCAACCTAAGTGTCCATCAGTAGATGAATGGATAAAGAAGATGTGGTACATATACACAATGGAATACTACTCAGCCATAAGAAGAAAACAAATCCTACCATTTGCAACCACATGGATGGAGCTTCAGGATATGCTTGGTGAAATAAGGCAGGCTGAGAAAGACAAGTACCAAATGATTTCCCTCATTTGTGGAAGGTAACAAGGAAGCAAAACTGAAGGAACAAAACAGCAACAGACTCACAGACTCCAAGAAGGGACTAGCAGTTACCAAAGAGGAGGGGTAGGGGAGGAAGGGAGAAGGGGATTCAGGGGTATTATGATTGGCACACATGGTGTGGGGGGGGATCAAATGGAAGACAGTGCAGCACAGAGAAGGCAAACAGTTGACTCTGTGGCATCTTACTCCACTGATGGGCAGTGACCGCAATGGGGCATGGGCAGAACACGATAAAGGGGTGAATGTAGTAACCACATGGTTTTTTCATGTGAAACCTTTATGAGAATATATATCAATAATACCTTAATAAAATAAATAAATAAATGAAAGAAAATATCTTACTTCTTGGCCAAAAGTGAATCTGTGGCAAATTACTACACTGATGGACAGTGACTGCAATAGGGTATGGGGGGGCAACTTGATAATATGGGTGAATGTAGTAACCACATTGGTTTTTCATGTGAAACCCTCAAATGGGGGTATATCAGTAATACCTTAATAATAATAATAAAAAGAACTTACTTCTCAACTTCCTGAGTGCTAAAATGCAATCTCATCTTTAAGATGGGATCCTTCGTGCCTTTTACTATGTAGTCTGTGGCTGGGCTTACTTGCCGTATTAATTGCCCAGGTTATATATTACGTCATTAGAGGCTCGAGGAGGAAAAGCAGCATCCAGGCAAAGCTAAAGTTAAACTGGGCCTTTTAGCAGGCTAAAGTAAAGTTTACAATAGCCTCATTTAATTGACACAATGAAGACATGGGCCATGCTGAGCTATTTTCTTATCTGGGGGATGTTCACACATTCCAGGCCAAGTTTCTCCTGGCTTTTTAGTTTTAACTCAGCTTCACTGAACAATGCTTATACTCCTACTAGTCTGACATTTTACTTTAGAGAATTAATGTGACTCTGACTGCGCTCAACTGTTTAATACGGAGTTTTGGTAGGGGTCTTTTTCAGAGGCCCCCACGCTACTCTGACTATACCCATGGTCCCTGTCTCAGAATCTCTGCCGGTAATTGCAAACTACTCAGCTGCAGACCACAAACCTCAATGACTGAAAGACAGTAATTTTTAAATACAAGAAAATGCACTGTCAATTCCAAAACCAAATTAAAGAAACTTCATTCCCAAATAGAAAATACGAGAGGTACCTCATGAAAAAATTTTCAATTCTAAAGGCGTTGCCTTCCGGGCAGCCTCTACCCCGCCACCCCGCTGCGGGTCCCACTTGAACTTCAGCTCCCCCAGCCCTCGCCCTCGAGGCCCCCGCCTAGAAAATCCACACAAGGCAAACCGCCCACGGGCCTCCACATCTGCGTGGCCTCACCTGTGCCCTCCACCTGTGGCCCCGGCCCAGGCGGTGGTAGCAGGTCGGCGGCGCGTCACCAGGCCAGACAGAGAGCAGCCGCCTTCACCGCCCGGTCCCAGACAGAGGAGCAGCGGTCCAGCCAGCCCCTCTCCCCTGCCTGGCAGACTTCGGCGGCGGTGCGGACAGCCTTCTCAGCGCACTTGCTCCACCTCCCTCCCTCCCCGGACAGCCCCTCTGGTGGAGTGCGCCATCTCCCGACCCCCGGCCGGGCCCGGCAGGCCCACCACCCGTGTCGGTCGCTTCCCGGTCACACGGGCGATGCAGTATCCACCAAGCAACTTGCATGGACGCCCCTCACCGGCTCCACCGCGACCTCAGGTGGAGACAGGGGTCCCCGCGCCCCGTCCGGGTCCGGCCGCCCACCGAGGTCACGTACCTTCCAGCCCGCAGAGCCGTCGCTTCACCTTCATCCTTCAACTAGGGCCTGCTCTTGACCACCCACCGTAGATCTGCGGCAGCGTGAGCCGCTTCTCGGCCAAGCTCTCAATCTCGATGGACTTGGCGATGCGGTCGCCATGGGACAGGTTGCACCACGCGCTGCGGCCGGAAGAGATGCTCTTGCGCGACTGCCCCTCAGTAGCCACCGAGGCAGAAGGCAGGCCCACGGCGGCATCGGGGTTCCTGGTAGCGCCGCCCCACGGCGCTAGGCTGGAGGTGGCAGAGCTGTAATGGCTCACGTCCGACCGGGGCAGCGGCTTCAAGTCCAGGTCGATCGCCGCCTTTCGCCCGCCACTGGAGAGAAGAGAAGGGGCGAGGGCGGCGCCAGGGGCCCAGCAAGCGCGAAGAGGTGATCCGAGGCTGGGGAGCGAGGTCAGTGCTGCCAGCACATTCGTGCCGGGAGGAAGGCACAGCCGAGGACAGCGCGGGTCCAACATCTGGTCTCCGCCGGGCACGCGGTGCGAAGGAGTCGGCTGTCTGAGGGCGCCGGGTCGCCCCTGCGGACAGGGCCGGAGGACAGAAGACCGGAGGGAGCCGTTAGAAACCCCTCTCCTGGCGGCGCTCGCGAAGCTAATGAGTACTGAACACGGAGGCGGGAAAGCCTGCAGCTACAGCGCAGCCGCCTGAAACACGTGTTCTGTGGGCGCCCCCAAAGACGGGCTGCTCTGCGTCGGCGCTCACTCATTGGCCGCGAGGGTCGCCTGTCTGGGGCGGGCCTGCGAGTGACTCTACGCAATAAAGGGCAGTCAGCGCCATCAATCGAAGCGAGGCAGCCAATGGGCGTGCACGCAGAACACATTGAATAAGCAAAATAGCACCAGATTCACATAACCCAAGAATGGACTAACAGTTACCAAAGGGAAAGGGACTGGGGTGGATAGCTGGTAATGGAGAGATAAGGGGAGAGGGAAAGAAAGCGTGCATTACTATTAGTACGTATAATGTGGGAGTGGGGATCACAGGGAGGGCTATACAACACAGAGAAGACAAGTAGGGATTCTACAGTATCTTACTATGCTCATGGACAGTGACTGCAATGGGGTACCTGGAGGCATCTTCATGATGGGGGGATTCTAGCAAACATAATGTTACTCATCTAATTATATATTAATGACAGAAAGATAGATAGACAGATAGGTAGATAGATAGATAATGAATGAGTGAATGAATGAATGAATGAATAAATAAATAAATAAATAAATAAAAGAATGCAGCAGACCAGTATAAAAAAGATATGTGCACCCCTATGTTTATCACAGCACTATTCACAATAACCAATCTACAATTATATGAGCAACATTATGGTTACTAGACTCCCCAGGTCATCAAGTAGCCCCACCACATACCCCATTACAGTCACTGACCATCAGCCTAGTAAGCTGATATAGAATCACTACTTGACTTCTCTGTACTAAACTGACTTCCCCTTGGGACCCCTCCCACATTATGTGAGCTAATTGTAATACCCCTTTGTTTTTCCCCGCCCTTATCCCTCCCTTCCTACCCATTCTCCCCAGACTCTTTCCTTTTGGTAACTGTTAGTCCATTCTTGGGCTCTGTGATTCTGCTGCTGTTTTGTTCCTTCAGTTTTCCTTTGTTCTCATACTCTACATATGAGTGAAATAATTTGGTACTTGTCTCTTTCCACCTTTCTTATTTCACTGAGCATAATACCCTCTAGCTCCATCCATGTTGTTGCAAATGGTAGGATTTGTTTTCTTCTTATGGCTGAATAACATTCCATTGTGTATATGTACCACATCTTCTTTATCCATTCATCTACTGATGGACACTTGGGTTGCTTCCATTTCTTGGCTATTGTAAATAGTGCTGCAATAAACATAGGGGTGCAACTGTCTTTTTGAAACTGGGCTGCTGAATTTCTCTGAATTTTTAATACTGGCTTCCTGCATCCAGTACATGTGCTCCAGATTTTAATAGTAAACATGAATTTGTAACACTCCATCCTAAATTTCAGCTTTACACTAACTTTATTCTAATGATTTGAGTCCCATTTTGTTAAGTGCCTGAACCTGGCAAATGTTCCACATGTAATTCCAGTTTGGTTCCTAGAGTCTCGGTATTTTTGGTTTAATCATTGGTCTGAAAGCTTTCAGGATACTCTGCAGGAGAAGAAAATGATATTGGCTCCCTTTTGGCATTTAGTATTGATCCTTCTTCCATAATTAAAAAAGATATTTTTTTGAGAGGGCATCTCTCATATTTATTGATCAAATGGTTGTTAACAACAATAAAATTCTGTATAGGGGACTCAATGCACAATCATTAATCAACCCCAAGCCTAATTCTCAACAGTCTCCATTCTTCTGAAGCATAACAAACAAGTTCTTACATGGTGAACAATTTCTTACACAGTAAATAAGTTCTTACATGGTGAACAGTGCAAGGGCAGTCATATCACAGAAACTTTCAGTTTTGATCACGCATCATGAACTATAAACAATCAAGTCAGATATGATTATTCGTTTGATTTTTATACTTGATTTATATGTGAATCCCACATTTCTCCCTTATTATTATTATTGTTTTTTAATAAAATGCTGAAGTGGTAGGTAGATGCAAGATAAAGGTAGAAAACATAATTTAGTGCTGTAAGAGGGCAAATGTAGATGATCAGATCTGTGCCTATAGACTAAGTATTAATCCAAGCTAGACAAGGACAACAAAACATCCACGGATGCAGAAGATTTCTATCAAAATGGGGGGGGGTTGAAGTTCTAAGCCTCATCTCTCTGTTGATCCCCAATTTCTCTCCTGATGGCCCCCCTGCAACTGTGCATGTCTTAGGTTGTTCCTCCCTTGAGGAATCTTACCTGTCTCTGGCTAACCAGTCATCTTCCAGGGCAATACAGGGAAATGTAAAGTTCGTAAGTGAGGGAGAAGCAATATTCTTTGAAAAGGATAGCTTTCTACTTCTTTGCAGATTTATGCCATGTGGCTTCTATGCCCAGCATTTGTCTTGAGGTATCTTTACCACTTGGAAGAATTATGATACTCAGTAATTTTCGATATGAGGCACGAATTCTACTAAAGGGTTGTAATTAGGAAGAAGAAAAGCTACAGAAGTAGCAGACAGAAGAAAACATGGGAAAATTGATTATTTCTTTGACATATCTTCTTGTAGAGTAACATAAGCATGTATAGGTTTTAACAAACTACTAATTAAATTGCATACACACATTAACAGAATAGGAATACAGATACATAACAAAAGCAGACCTACAATTACCAGCCATATCCAGTGAAACCAAGAAAACCAGTTAGGTACCCTATGCATTTGTGAAAACTTATCAATGATATGATGGATAATGTCTAACTGAATTTGAATAGTTTGAGAAAAATCAGACAAATTAAAACAACACATTCCTGGGAACTGTTCACATCCCATATGTTCTTTTAACAGTAGATAGTCTATAGACGCACGATTTTGGAGCACTGCAACTTGCCCTTCTCCTAATTCTTGGTTGAGTTCCGACAGTATAGATCCAGTCAAATTTCTTGTTTTACTGTATGCACAGGCCAGCTTAGATATCTCCTTCTTCATTCCAATGGCAAGTCCAGGAACCGGTGGGATGAATGCAGCTACAACTGCAACAGTGCCAGGGTCTTTGTTGAAGTTCTTTGATGATCATCTTCTGAAATGACTCTTCCAGAGGATGTTGATGTTGGAAGATCTTCTTCATACAGTATCTTAATTCATTTTCTGGGTAGCCAAATTAGGCCTTCATCCTCTGTATAAACACAAACAAACCCTTTGCCCACACTTTGATATGACCTTTATAACATTGTGAAGAACCTATTGGACATCACCACACAGGAACTGCTGTTTTTTTTAAGAGAAAGATATATTATCAGAAAAGTGTACTTCCATAGCTGATCATCTCACACCCTTTAAAAGATCAATATTAAGGATATGTAAAGGATGCATTAATCATTGATTTACAGTTAGTTTTATCCTATCGGGAAGTAATCCCCCATTTCTTTCTTTTTTTGTTATCATTAATCTACAATTACATGAAGAATATTATGTTTACTAGGCTCTCCCCTACACCAAGTCCCCCCCACAAACCCCATTACAGTCACTGTCCATCAGCATAGCAAAATGTTGTAGAATCACTACTTGTCTTCTCTGTGTTGCACAGCCCTTCCCTTTCTCCCACCCCCCACATTATGCATGCTAATCATACTACCCCTTTCTTCTTCCCCCCCTTATCGCTCCCCATCCACCCATCCTCCCCAGTCCCTTTCCTTTGGTAACTGTTAGTCCATTCGTGGGTTCTGTGATTCTGCTGCTGTTTTGTTCCTTCAGTCTTTCCTTTTTTCTTATACTCCACAGATGAGTGAAATAATTTGGTACTTGTCTCTTTCCACCTGGCTTATTTCACTGAGCATAATACCCTCTAGCTCCATCCATGTTGTTGCAAATGGTAGGATTTGTTTTCTTCTTACGGCTGAATAATATTCCATTGTGTATATGTTCCACATCTTCTTTATCCATTCATTTACTGATGGACGCTTAGGTTGCTTCCAATTCTTGGTTATTGTAAATAGTGTTGCGATTAACATAGTGGTGCATCTGTCTTTCAAACTGGAGTGCTGCATTCTTATGGTAAATTCCTAGGAGTGGAATTCCTGGGTCAAATGGTAAGTCTATTTTGAGCATTTTGAGGAAACTCCATACTGCTTTCCACAATGGTTGAACTCATTTACATTCCCACCAGCAGAGTAGGAGGGTCTCCCTTTCTCCACAACCTCACCAACATTTGTTGTTGTTTGTCTTTTGGATGGTAGCCATCCTTACTGGTGTGAGGTGATATCTCATTGTGCTTTTAATTTGCATTTCTCTGATGACTACTGATGTGGAGCATCTTTTCATGTGTCTGTTGGTCATCTGAATTTCTTCTTTGGAGAACTGTCTGTTCAGCTCCTCTGCCCATTTTTTAATTGGATTATTCACGTTTTTTTGTTGAGGTACATGAGCTCTTTAAATATTTTGGATGTCAAGCCTTTATGGGATCTGTCATTTACAAATATATTCTCCCATACTGTAGGGTACCTTTTTGTTGTATTGATGGTGTCTTTTGCTGTACAGAAGCTTTTCAGCTGATATAGTTCACTTGTTCATTTCTGCTTTTGTTTTCCTTGCCTGGGGAGATATGTTCAAGAAGAGGTCACTCATGTTTATGTCTAAGAGATTTTTGCCTCTGTTTTTTTCTAAGAGTTTTATGGTTTCATGAGTTACATTCAAGTCTTTGATCCATTTCGAATTTACTTTTGTGTATGGGGTTAGACAATGGTCCAGTTTCATTCTCTTACATGTAGCTGTCCAGATTTGCCAAAACCCTCTGTTGAAGAGACTGTCATTTCCCAATTGTATATCCATGGCTCCTTTATCAAATAATAATTGACCATATATGTTTGGGTTAATGTCTGGATTCTCTAATCTGTTCCACTGGTCTGTGGCTCTGTTCTTGTGCCAGTACCAAATTGTCTTGATTACTATGGCTTTGTAGTAGAGCTTGAAGCTGGGGAGTGAGATCCCCCCAACACTTTGTTCTGCTTTGTGAGGATTGCTTTGGCTATTTGGGGTCTTTGGTGTTTCCATATGAATTTTTGAACTATTTGTTCCAGTTCATTGAAGAATGTTGCTATTAATTTGATAGGGATTGCATCAAATCTGTATACTACTTTGGGAAGAATGGCCATTTTGACAATATTAATTATTCCTAGCCAAGAGCATGGGATGAGTTTCCATTTCTTAGTGTCCCCTTTAATTTGTCTTAAGAGTGTCTTGTAGTTTTCAGGGTATAGGTCTTTCACTTCCTTGGTTAGGATTATTCCTATTTATTTGATTCTTTTTGATGCAGTTGTGAATGGAGTTGTTTTCCTGATTTCTCTTTCAATTTGTTCATTATTAGTGTATAGGAAAGCCACAGATTTCTGTGTGTTAATTTTGTATCCTGCAACTTTGCTGTATTCCGATATCAGTTCTAGAAGCTTTGGAGTGGAGTCTTTAGGGTTTTTTATGTACAATATCATGTCATCTGCAAATAGTGACAGTTTAACTTCCTCTTTACCAATCTGGATTCCTTGTATTTCTTTGTTTTGTCTAATTGCCATGGCTAGGACCTCCAGTACTAAGTTAAATAACAGTGAGGAGGGGGGGCATCCCTGTCTTGTTCCCGATCTCAGAGGAAAACCTTTCAGCTTCTTGCTGTTCAGTATGATGTTGGCTGTGGGTTTACCATATATGGCCTTCATTATGTTGAGGTACTTGCCCTCTACACCCATTTTGCTGAGAGGCTTTTTTCATGAATGGATGTTGAATTTTGTCAAATGCTTTTTCAGCATCTATGGAGATGATCATGTGGTTTTTGTCTTTCTTTTGGTTTATGTGGTGGATGATGTTGATGGATTTTTGAATGTTGTACCATCCTTGCATCCCTGGGATGAATCCCACTTGGACATGGTGTATGATCCTTTTGATATATTTTTGAATTCAGTTTGCTAATATTTTATTGAGTATTTTTGCATCTACATTCATCAGGGATATTGGTCTGTAATTTTCTTTGTTGGTGGGGTCTTTGACAGGTTTTGGTGTTAGGGTGATGTTGGCTTCATAGAATGAGTTGGGGAGTATTCCCTCTTCTTCTATTTTTTGGAAAACTTTAAGGAGAATGGGTATTATGTCTTCTCTGTATGTTTGATAAAATTCCGAGGTAAATCCATCGGGCCGGGGGTTTTGTGCTTGGGTAGTTTTTTGAGTAAAATTTCAATTTTTTGCTCGTAATTGGTTTGTTTAACTTTTGTGTTTCTTCCGTGGTCAGTCTTGGAAGGTTGTATTTTTCTAGGAAGTTGTCCATTTCTTCTAGATTTTGCAGCTTGTTAGCATATAGCTTTTCATAGTAGTCTTTAATAATTCTTTGTACTTCTGTGGAGTCTGTCGTGATTTTTCCATTCTCATTTCTGATTCTGTTGATGTGTGTTGATTCTTTTTCTCTTAATAAGTTTGGCTAGAGGTTTATCTATTTTGTTTATTTTCTCAAAGAACCAGCTCTTGGTTTCGTTGACTTTTTCTATTGTTTTATTCTTCTCAATTTTGTTTATTTCTTCTCTGATCTTTATTATGTCCCTCCTTCTGCTGACTGTAGGCCTCATTGGTTCTTCTTTTTCCAGTTTCGATCATTCTGATGTTAGACTATTTATTTTGGATTGTTTTTCCTTCTTTAAGTGTGCCTGGATTGCTGTATACTTTCCTCTTAAGACTGCTTTCACTGTGTCCCACAGAAGCTGGGGCTTTGTGTTGTTGTTGTCATTTGTTTCCATATATTCCTTGATGTCTATTTTAATTTGTTCATTGAACCATTGATTATTTAGTTACATGTTGTTAGGCCTCCATGTGTTTGTGAGCCTTTTTGGTTTCTTTGTAGAATTTATTTCTAGTTTTATACCTTTGTGGTCTGAAAAGTTGGTTGGTAGAATTTCAATCATTTGGAATTTTCTGAGGCTCTTTTTGTGACCTACTATGTGGTCTCTTCTGGAGAATGTTCCATGTGCAGTTGAGAAGAATGTGTATCCTGTTGCTTTTGGATGTAGAGTTCTATAGATGTCTATTAGGTCCATCTGTTCTAGTGTGTTGTTCAGTGCCTCCGTGTCCTTACTTATTTTCTGTCCAGTGGATCTATCCTATGGGGTGAATGGCGTGTTGAAGTCTCCTAAAATGAATGCATTGCATTCTATTTCCCTCTTTAGTTCTGTTAGTATTTGTTTCACATATGCTGGTGCTCCTGTGTTGGGTGTATATATATATTTAGAATGGTTATATCCTCTTGTTGGACTGAGCCCTTTATCATTACGTAATGTACTTCTTTATCTCTTGTTACTTTCTTTGTTTTGAAGTCTATTTTGTCTGATACTAGTACTGCAACCCCTGCTTTCTTCTCCCTATTTTTTGCATGAAATATCTTTTTCCATCCCTTGACTTTTAGTCTGTGCATGTCTTTGGGTTTGAGGTCTGTTTCTTGTAAGCAGCATATAGATGGGTCTTGCTTTTTCATCCATTCTATTACTCTGTGTCTTTTGATTGGTGCATTCGGTCCATTTACATTTAGGGTGACTATTGAAAGATCTGTACTTATTGCCATTGCAGGCTTTAGATTCGTGTCTACCAAAGGTTCAAGGTTAGCTTCTTTAGTATCTTACTGCCTAACTTAGCTTGCTTATTGAGCTGTTATATACACTGTCTGGAGATTCCTTTCTTCTCTCCCTTCTTATTCCTCCTCCTCATTTCTTTATATGTTGGTTGTTTTATTCTGTGCTCTTTCGTGTTTCCTTTAACTGCTTTTAGTGGGTTGTTGATTTTATTTTTTGCCTTTAGTTAGTATTTTGTTGGTCTGCTTTCTTTGCTGTGATTTTATTTTCTCTGGTGACATCTGTTTAGTCTTAGGAGTGCTCCCGTCTAGACTAGTCCCTCTAGAATACCCTGTAGAATTGGTTTGTGGGTGGCAAATTCCCTCAACTTTTGCCTGTCTGGGAATTGTTTAATCCCTCCTTCATATTTAAATGACAATCGTGCTGGATACAGTATCCTTGGTTCAAGGCCCTTCTGTTTCATTGCATTAAATATATCATGCCATTCTCTTCTGGCCTGTAAGGTTTCTGTTGAGAAGTCTGATGATAGCCTCATGAGTTTTCCTTTATAGGTGATCTTTTTCTTCTCTCTAGCTGCCTTCAAAACTCTGTCCTTGTCCTTGTTCTTTGCCATTTTAATTATTATGTGTCTTGGTGTTGTTCTCCTTGGTTCCTTTCTGTTGGGAGTTCTGTGTATTTCCATGGTCTGTTCGATTATTTCCTCCCCCAGTTTGGGGAAGTTTTCAGCAATTATTTCTTCAAAGACACTTCCTATCCCTATTTCTCTCTCTTATTCTTCTGGTACCCCTATAATGCGGATATTGTTCCTTTTGGTTGGTCACACAGTTCTCTTAATATTGTTTCATTCCTGGAGATTCTTTATCTCTCTGTGTCAGCTTCTATGGGTTCCTGTTCTCTGCTTTCTATTCCATCAATGGCCTCTTGCATCTTACCCATTCTGCTTATAAATCCTTCCAGAGTTTGTTTCACTTCTGTAATCTCCTTCTGGACATCTGTAATCTCCCTCCGGACTTCATCCCTTAGCTCTTGTATATTTCTCTGCATCTCTGTCAGCATGTTTATGATTTTTATTTTGAATTCTTTCTCAGGAAGACTGGTTAGGTCTGTCTCCTTCTCATGTGTTGACTCTGTAATCTTTGTCTGCCTCAAATTTTACCTTTTCATTTTGATAGAGACAGTTTGCAGAGCTGGCACGAGTGACGGCTGGAAGAACTTCCCTTCTTGTTGGTTTGTGGCCTTCCTCTCCTGGGAGAACAGTGACCTCTAGTGGCTTGTGCTGGGCAGCTGCATGCAGACGCGGCTTCTGATTCTTGCCCGGCCGCTATGGAGTTTATCTCTGCTGTTGCTGTGGGCATGGCCTGCCTCGGGCTGCTGCTCTGATATGGCGGAGCCGCGTTGGAGGGGAAACGGCCGGGAGGCTGTTTATCTCTGTGAGGGCCCTCTGTCTGACCTGCCCTGCTATACAGGGGTTTAGGGTGCCCGGAGTTCCCTCCTGCTGGACTAAGTGTCCCAGGACGCTTCCGTCTGGCTGTGTGGTCCCTGTCCCTTTAACACTTCCAAAAAGCACTCGCTTTTCTTTTTCCTTGGGGCACCTGCTGCCGGGACCTACTCACACATCTTACTGTCCTTTTTCCCTAGTATCCAGCACCCCACGCATGCACTGTCTGCGGTCCAGTGCGGATGGCAAGGGCTGGCTGATTAGCAGTCCTGGGCTCCTTCTCCCTCCCTCTCTGACTCCTCTCCTCCTGCTGGGGAGCTAGTGTGAGGGGCGCTCAGGTCCCACTTGGCTGCAGCTTGTATCTTACCCCCTTCGTGAGGTGCTGGGTTCTCGCAGGTGTGGATGTAGTCTGGTTGTTTTCCTGTGTCTTCTGGTCTCTCTTTCAGGAAGAGTTGTCTTTGTTGTATTTTCAAGCATATATGTGGTTTTGGGAGGAGATTTCTGCTCCTCTACTCATGCCGCCATCTTGGCTTCACCTCTAAAAAAGATTTTGACATCTTAGGAAAAATGATTGATTCCATGTATGGTACCAAAAGATCACAAAGTTAAATTGAGAATTGTAGGGTTATCCCAAAGGAAAAGGAATATGCCATTATATTTTTAGAGGAATCAATTCTTTCTTTAAGACATACTGAGAATTAATCTTGCCTTTAGAGCCCTCTGGCTGTATTTTCTCTTAGCAATATTATGATCTATTTTTGATGTTTTAGTTCATAGAAAATTTCAATCTGTTACATACGTTTACATTTATTGAATTCTTTTTCTTCTTTGAGGTTCTATTCATGGTCTTCATAGGACTGACTTTATCTTGGTTTTCACAGTGTATATTGTGGTACCTCATTAATTTGGTGAAAGTAGAAGTTGGTTTGGTATATCTAATCTGTATTGCTCTCATCTTCATGAATTTAAACAAACATCTTTCTCCTAGGCTTGACTTTCTATATCTTAAGCAGTTTGGATTAAGTGACCCCTACCACCTCTGAGATGTTTGGACTTAGTATTGTTCCCAGGTTGAAGGCTGTTTCATTCTTAGTCCCCTCCCTAGTTGCTTCACTGTACCAATCCAAGACCATTTCATAATTTAGAACAGGTGAGTAGCTGTTTGGTTCTTGGTAAAAACTAAGAAAAATGATTTTAGAAGGAATTTTGAAGCCACATCTTAAATGTTATCAAAATGGAATTTACCTATAATTAATGATGCTGTAAATATTTGTGGTGTAAAATTTAATGTGCTGTAGAAATTGGTGATGCTACAGTTGGAATTTGAAGAATTTTTATAGCCAACATGTAATTTTTTATTTAAATACAGTTCATCTGTATATTACTATTTCATCCTATTTACGATGCCATTAATGGATAGACACAACCTAATTTAAAATACTGCTAAGAAAGACTGCCAGCTAACAGACTCACCATTGAGTCTAAGGTATACCCCTATTTCAGAGACATTAAAATGTAAATCTTAGCCATTTTGAGTTTTCAAACCCTTTTCTGTCCTAACAGTGACATGGGACCACTCTTCTATTGACAGTTTATCTTAAAACACCTGCAAAACCGGAAGGAGTTCCTGTTTCATAAGAACAAGTGGACCTCTTTCCTTCACCGTCACTAGTAAGAGTTAAAAATTAGATTTTGTAGTTTTCAAAGAAACCATGCTTATCTTATTGCTGATTTTGTGTATTTATGTGTGTCCCTTTATTAGCACCTCAGGCAAGTAGAAGTGGCTGGAAAGTTTGTTGAGTTTTTTGGAAGTGGAGTTTCACAATTATCTGTAGTGGATCAAACTACAATAGCAAATATGTGTCCAGAATATGGTGCTATCCTCAGCTTTTTCCCTGTTGACAATGTGACTTTAAAACATTTAGAACATACAGGTAAGAAGCAAGATCATTTAGGATAAACTTGTTACATTTCCAGTGTGTGTCTCTGAAATATTCTATAGTAAGTCACTATTCTTGTACATGTTATTTAGTTATTCATGAAATTGTCTTATTTTAAAAGAATGCATAAAATGCATATTAAACTTCCCAGATTCTGGTCTGTTCCTGGTTCCCTGGGGCCCATTTACGGCAACGTAAAGGGATTATCTATACTGCCTACCTTCAGCTTTGTTTTTCCCCATAATGATGGAGACCTCCATTCTGCTTAGGGATCAGAGGTTGCAGTTTAATGGGAGTCAAGCTTGAGAATATTCTCCTCTGTTCTTTTAGCAGGAATAGGTGGTCACCAGACAAAGAGTTTGGGACCCAGTGCTCTGACAGTAAGAAGCACGTGATTTGGTGAAAAGCAGCACAGGGTTACAAGTTCCGAATCTTCTGTAGCCTGGTAAGCTAGGAGTTTTTACCACTCTTATGTTGAGTAGTTTATGTATTATAAGAAGTACCTGAAAACCCACAATGTGTTGATACTACATAAGGCCCCTTGTTTTTAAAAAGCAGGACCTCTTTTCTTATTTTGATCCACTTCCTCTTTTTTTTAAGTAAAAACAATTTTGTTTTTTTATTGAAGCATAGTTGCTATACGATCTTATATTGGTTTCAGGTATACAACACAGTGAGTCAACACTTACATACATCATTAAATGCTCACCCCAGAACTGTTGACTATATGCTGTACTTTCATGTCTGTGACTAATTTATATTATGATTGAGATTTTGTGACTCTCTGTTTCACCCACCAACCCCAATTCCTCCCCCATGGTAACCACCAGTGACTTCTCAGTGTCTATCAGCCTATTGTCTGTTTTTTCATTTTGTTTTGTTTTGTTTTTAAATTGCCCCTCTTCCTCTTTTAAAGAGATCATTGCTGAACTCCTAATCTCTAATCATACATATAGTTGGGGAATATATTCTAGTATTTTTCATTTTGGGAGAAGATTATTATAAGTCACATGGCAAAATGAATAATTCATTTGGATTCTTGGAGAGGGAATAGTCCTCATAAAATGCTGAGATTTCTTCAAGCTGGATTTTGATGGGTGGCTTCTACATGGGTCTGGGCTTTCTCATGTGGTGGCTTTAGGAATCCAGTGGTCCGAGGACACAGAGACAGCCAGCCTTCTGGAAATCACACTGCTTTGGTGCAGGGGGAACACAGACCCCACCCCTTGCTGGAGGAATGTTACTGTTACATTGTGAGAAGAACTTATAACTTGGAGGATGTGTTCTGTGACAATCCTGCAGAAAGACCATCTGCATAAGTCACTTTACTTCTCATCAGGCTTACAGACAACCACCCCAATGTTCAATTGGAAACTTTTAATATCAACATCTAAATTCTTTAATTTCTGCTTTTTCTCTGTAAAACTGTTCTTAACTTTCACTTTATTCTTTCATTTTAACTATTAATATTGTTTATTGTTTACGGAAAGTGATGGATTTCTTCCTTCATGGTGGATAGTAATTTATTATGTTCGGTTTTATTACTGGTTTTTCTTTTGCAAATAATATTTTTTGCGAGTCTTATAGAAGTTGCTCAGTATTTATCATCAGTGATTAACTTTTAAGTAAGGGCTGGCAGGTGTTTTTAGCAAGTAGCGTTTTCATGAAGGGTAAACTTTACTCTTGAGAATAATATCAAATATTAATTTGGAAAGAAATCTATTCTGAGTATTATGTAATCTGGAATATTTGTTTCTTGCTCATCATTGGAACGCAGAACCCTACCCCCAAAGATTTCACAATTCCTTACTTGATTTTTGTTATTAATCTTCTTTTTAGGTTTTGACAAAGACAAACTCAAGTCAATGGAAGCATACCTTAAAGCTGTGAAATTGTTTAGCAATAACCAGAATAATTCAGGAACGCCTGAGTACTCCCAAGTATATACAGAATAACCCAAGTAGTAGTGAAGAGTGTAAATTCTGGAGCCTAACCACCTGGGTTTGAATCCCAGCCCTAAAATTTCTTAGTTTTGTAACCTTGGGCACTTTATTTAGCCTTTCTGCCTCAGTTTCCCCATCTCTAAGATAGGAAGATCCTATCTAACTCAGGATTCTTTAAAGATCAAACACAAATTCATTAGAACAGCCTCAGGCACATAGTAAGTGCTCAATAAATTTTAGCCATTATTACTATTTAACAAGCTAATGGGTATGTGAGTCTCATTTATTAATTAATTTTACATAGATTTCTATTACAGTGAATTTTTCAACTTTTTATGGGGTCTAAATTTTTAGTATTTAAAGTACAAAATTGACTCTTAATTTAGCACTCTAATTTTTTTCTACTTCATGATCACTATAATATCCTCCCAAAATACCAGTTTTGATGATGTCTGCATCTGGTTAATGTCTATATTTTGTGAAAATCCACAATTATGAAAGGGATATCCAGTTATGCAGTCTTAAAATATTAAATATATTTTACAATCTAAGTAAATGTTTCTAATCTGTTGAGGATTTGTGTTTATATTGAAGTAGGTAGTATTCACTTTCAGGGGTCTTAATTTTAATAACATTCATTTTCTAGTAGTGTGTCAAGGATCTAAATAAACAACAGGATGTTATCATAGGTGTGTTTAACTGTTAGCTCTATTTTTTGTGGGGGGTGGGAATCCATTTTCTCACCCAGCTGTATTGTTCTTGATAGCATGTATCCCTCCTTGAAATCTTAATTTGTGTACTGGTTTGTCTGTCTTTCCAAATGGAAGGTACACATAGGCTCCATTAGGACAGGAACTTGTGTCTGCACTATTTATTTTTATTTATTTTTATTTTTTGCATTGCATCTTCAGCTCCTAGAACACTGACTGGCACACAGTAGATATTCAGGAAACATGTTAGGCAAATAGGTGAATACATTACTGGCATATTGAAGGCTAGTATAGCACCCGTAGGGATTGAATTGGTGTAAATTTGCTTTGGTCGGGTCTTCTAACTTCTGTGAGGATTTTCTGGTCCACTTCACCACTGTTTATTGACTCTAGTGCTTTGTCCACATTAAAAAACAAAGAAGGGAAGAAAGAATTGTAGGAAAGAGTAAGAAAAAGTAAGTAGAAACGTGGTAGTGGTAAAATAAAATGGAATACATTTGTTTATTAAAAACCTGACCAGAGAGGGGCGGAAGATGGCGGCGTGAGTAGAGCAGCGGAAATCTCCTCCCAAAACAACATATATCTATGAAAATATAACAAAGACAACCCTTCCTAGAATAAAGACCAGAGGACACAGGACAATATCCAGACCACATCCGCACCTGAGAGAACTCAGCGCCACGCGAAGGGGGTAAGATACAAGCCCCGGCCCCGCCGGAGCCGAGCGCCCCTCCATCCAGCTCCCGGCGGGAGAAGAGCAGGCAGAGAGGGAGGGAGACGGAGCCCAGGACTGCCGAACACCCAGCCCCAGCCATGCGGGCCAGACTGCAGGGTGCTTGATACTAGGAAAACAGGGCAGCAAGAACAGTGAGCAGGCACTGGAGGCTGGGCGACAGAGGACATAAAAAAAGCGCGCGACCATTTTTTTTTTGCTTTTTTCTGTTTTGTTTTGGCGAGCGCTTTTTGGAAGTCTTAAAGGGATAGGGACCCCAATACTAGGGAAACAGGGCAGAAAGACCGACCGGTGAGCAGAGGCCTGAGGCTGGCACCGGAGAATAAGGAAAAACGAACGACCACCTTTTTTTTTAATTAAAAACTTTTTTTTTTTTTTTAATTAAAAAAATTTTTTTTTCTTTTTTTTTTGGTGGGCGTTGTTTTGTTTTGGTGGGTGCTTCTTGGAAGTCTTAAAGGGGCAGGGCGGGTCACTTAATCAAGAGGTAGGGAATCCGGGATCTCTGGGCACCCTAACCCCTGGGCTGCAGGGAGCAGGGAGGCCCCTTACGGAGATAAATAGCCTCCCAGCAGCTCCTGCTCCAACGCGACTCCACCATTTTGGAGTAGCTGCCCGAGCTAGGCCACGCCCACAGCAACAGCGGAGATTAACTCCATAGCAGCCGGGCAGGAAGCAGAAACCCTGTCTGCGCGCAGCTGCGCAGCACAAGCCACTAGAGGTCGCTGTTCTCCCAGGAGAGGAGGGCCACAAACCTACAAGAAAGGAAGTCTTTCCAGCTGTCACTCGTCCCAGTTCTGCAGACTATTCCTATCACCATGAAAAGGCAAAGCTACAGGCAGACAAAGATCACAGAGACAACACCAGAGAAGGAGACAGACCTAACCAGTCTCCCTGAAAAAGAATTCAAAATAAGAATCATAAACATGCTGACAGAGATGCAGAGAAATATGCAAGAGAAATGGGATGAAGTCCGGAAGGAGATCACAGATGCCAGAAAGGAGATCGCAGAAATGAAACAAACTCTGGAAGGGTTTATAAGCAGAATGGATAGAATGCAAGAGGCCATTGATGGAATTGAAATCAGAGAACAGGAACGCATAGAAGCTGACATAGAGAGAGACAAAAGGATCTCCAGGAATGAAACAATATTAAGAGAACTGTGTGACCAATCCAAAAGGAACAATATCCGTATTATAGGGGTCCCAGAAGAAGAAGAGAGAGGAAAAGAGATGGAAAGTATCTTAGAAGAAATAATTGCTGAAAACTTCCCCACACTGGGGGAGGAAGTAATCGAACAGACCATGGAAATACACAGAACCCCCAACAGAAAGGATCCAAGGAGGACAACACCAAGACACATAATAATTAAAATGGCAAAGATCAAGGACAAGGAAAGAGTGTTAAAGGCAGCTAGAGAGAAAAAGGTCACCTATAAAGGGAAACCCATCAGGCTAACGTCAGATTTCTCAACAGAAACCCTACAGGCCAGAAGAGAATGGCATGATATATTTAATACAATGAAACAGAAGGGCCTTGAACCAAGGATACTGTATCCAGCACGACTATCATTCAAATATGACGGTGGGATTAAACAATTCCCAGACAAACAAAAGCTGAGGGAATTTGCTTTCCACAAACCACCACTACAGAACATCTTACAGGGACTGCTCTAGATGGGAGCACTCCTAGAAAGAGCACAGCACAAAACACCCAACATATGAAGAATTGAGGAGGAGGAACAAGAAGGGAGAGAAGAAAAGAATCTCCAGACAGTGTATATAACAGCTCAATAAGCGAGCTAAGTTAGGCAGTAAGATACTAAAGAGGCTAACCTTGAACCTTTGGTAACCACGAATTTAAAGCCTGCAATGGCAATAAGTACATATCTTTCAATAGTCACCCTAAATGTTAATGGGTTGAATGCACCAATCAAAAGACACAGAGTAATAGAATGGATAAAAAAGCAAGACCCATCTATATGCTGCTTACAAGAAACTCACCTCAAACCCAAAGACATGTACAGACTAAAAGTCAAGGGATGGAAAAACATATTTCAAGCAAACAACAGTGAGAAGAAAGCAGGGGTTGCAGTACTAATATCAGACAAAATAGACTTCAAAACAAAGAAAGTAACAAGAGATAAAGAAGGACACTACATAATGATAAAGGGCTCAGTCAAACAAGAGGGTATAACCATTCTAAATATATATGCACCCAACACAGGAGCACCAGCATATGTGAAACAAATACTAACAGAACTAAAGGGGGATATAGACTGCAATGCATTCATTCTAGGAGACTTCAACACACCACTCACCCCAAAGGATAGATACACTGGGCAGAAAATAAGTAAGGATACGGAAGCACTGAACAACACAGTAGAGCAGATGGACCTAATAGACATCTGTACAACTCTACATCCAAAAGCAGCGGGATATACATTCTTCTCAAGTGCACATGGAACATTCTCCAGAATAGACCACATACTAGGCCACAAAAAGAGCCTCAGAAAATTCCAAAAGATTGAAATCCTACCAACCAACTTTTCAGACCACAAAGGCATAAAACTAGAAATAAACTGTACAAAGAAAGCAAAGAGGCTCACAAACACATGGAGGCTTAACAACACGCTCCTAAATAATCAATGGATCAATGACCAAATCAAAATATAGATCCAGCAATATATGGAAACAAATGACAACAACAACACTAAGCCCCAACTTCTGTGGGACACAGCAAAAGCAGTCTTAAGAGGAAAGTATATAGCAATCCAAGCATATTTAAAAAAGGAAGAGCAAACCCAAATGAATGGTCTAATGTCACAATTATTGAAATTGGAAAAAGAAGAACAGATGAGGCCTAAGGTCAGCAGAAGGAGGGACATAATAAAGATCAGAGAAGAAATAAATAAAATTGCGAAGAATAAAACAATAGCAAAAATCAATGAAACCAAGAGCTGGTTCTTCGAGAAAATAAGCAAAATAGATAAGCCTCTAGCCAGACTTATTAAGAAGAAAAGAGAGTCAACACAAATCAACACTATCAGAAACGAGAAAGGAAAAATCACGACGGACTCCACGGAAATGCAAAGAATTATTGGAGAATACTATGAAAACCTATATGCTAACAAGCTGGGAAACCTAGGAGAAATGGACAACTTCCTAGAAAAATATAACCTTCCAAGATTGACCCAGGAAGAAACAGAAAATCTAAACAGACCAATTACCAGAAACGAAATTGAAGTGGTAATCAAAAAACTACCAAAGAACAAAACCCCCGGGCCAGATGGATTTACCTCGGAATTTTATCAGACATACAGGGAAGACATAATACCCATTCTCCTTAAAGTTTTCCAAAAAATAGAGGAGGAGGGGATGCTCCCAAACTCATTCTATGAAGCTAACATCACCCTAATACCAAAACCTGGCAAAGACCCCACCAAAAAAGAAAACTACAGACCAATATCCCTGATGAACGTAGATGCAAAAATACTCAACAAAATATTACCAAACCGAATTCAAAAATACATCAAAAGGATCATACACCGTGACCAAGTGGGATTCATCCCAGGGATGCAAAGATGGTACAACATTCGAAAGTCCATCAACATCATCCACCACATCAACAAAAAGAAAGACAAAAACCACATGATCATCTTCATAGATGCTGAAAAAGCATTTGACAAAGTTCAACATTCATTCATGTTAAAAACTCTCAGCAAAATGGGAATAGAGGGCAAGTACCTCAACATAATAATGGCCATCTATGATAAACCCACAGCCAACATTATATTGAACAGCGAGAAGCTGAAAGCATTTCCTCTGAGATCGGGAACTAGACAGGGATGCCCACTCTCTCCACTGTTATTTAACATAGTACTGGAGGTCCTAGCCACGGCAATCAGACAAAACAAAGAAATACAAGTAATCCAGATTGGTAAAGAAGAAGTTAAACTGTCACTATTTGCAGATGACATGATACTGTACATAAAAAACCCTAAAGACTCCACCCCAAAACTACTAGAACTGATATTGGAATACAGCAATGTTGCAGGATACAAAATCAACACACAGAAATCTGTGGCTTTCCTATATACTAACAATGAACCAACAGAAAGAGAAATCAGGAAAACAACTCCATTCACAATTGCATCAAAAAAAATAAAATACCTAGGAATAAACCTAACCAAAGAAGTGAAAGACTTATACTCTGAAAACTACAAGTCACTCTTAAGAGAAATTAAAGGGGACACTAACAGATGGAAACTCATCCCATGCTCGTGGCTAGGAAGAATTAATATCGTCAAAATGGAAATCCTGCCCAAAGCAATATACAGATTTGATGCAATCCCTATGAAACTACCAGCAACATTCTTCAATGAACTGGAACAAATAATTAAAAAATTCATATGGAAACACCAAAGACCCCGAATAGCCAAAGCAATCCTGAGAAAGAAGAATAAAGTAGGGGGGATCTCACTCCCCAACTTCAAGCTCTACTATCAAGCCATACTAATCAAGACAATTTGGTACTGGCACAAGAGCAGAGCCACAGACCAATGGAACAGACTAGAGAATCCAGACATTAACCCAGACATATATGGTCAATTAATATTTGATAAAGGAGCCATGGACATACAATGGCGAAATGACAGTCTCTTCAACAGGTGGTGCTGGCAAAACTGGACAGCTACATGTAGGAGAATGAAACTGGACCATTGTCTAACCCCATATACAAAAGTAAACTCAAAATGGATCAAAGACCTGAATGTAAGCCATGAAACCATTAAACTCTTGGAAGAAAACATAGGCGAAAACCTCTTAGACATAAACATGAGGGACCTCTTCTAGAACATGTCTCCCCGGGCAAGGAAAACAACAGCAAAAATGAACAAGGGGGACTATATTAAGCTGAAAAGCTTCTGTACAGAAAAAGACACCATCAATAGAACAAGAAAGATCCCTATAGTATGGGAGAATATATTTGAAAATGACACATCCGAAAAAGGCTTGACGTCCAGAATATATAAGGAGCTCACACGGCTCAACAAACAAAAAACAAATAACCCAATTAAAAAATGGGCAGAGGAACTGAACAGACAGTTCTCCAAAAAAGAAATACAGATGGCCAACAGACACATGAAAAGATGCTCCACATCGCTAATTATCAGAGAGATGCAAATTAAAACTACAATGAGGTATCACCTCACACCAGTAAGGATGGCTGCCATCCAAAAGACAAACAACAACAAATGTTGGCGAGGCTGTGGAGAAAGGGGAACCCTCCTACACTGCTGGTGGGAATGTAAGTTAGTTCAACCATTGTGGAAAGCAGTATGGAGGTATATCAAAATGCTCAAAACAGACTTACCATTTGACCCAGGAATTGCACTCCTAGGAATTTACCCTAAGAACGCAGCAATCAAGTTTGAGAAAGACAGATGCACCCCTATGTTTATTGCAGCACTATTTACAATAGCCAAGAATTGGAAGCAACCTAAATGTCCATCAATAGATGAATGGATAATGAAGATGTGGTACATATACACAATGGAATACTACTCAGCCATAAGAAAAGGGCAAATCCAATCATTTGCAGTAACATGGATGGAGCTGGAGGGTATTATGCTCAGTGAAACAAGCCAAGCGGAGAAAGAGAAATACCAAATGATTTCACTTATCTGTGGAATATAAGAACAAAGGAAAAACTGAAGGAACAAAACAGCAGCAGAATCACAGAACTCAAGAATGGACTAACAGGTACCAAAGGGAAAGAGACTGGGGAGGATGGGTGAGTAGGGAGGGATAAGGGGGGGAGAAGTATGGGGGTATTAAGATTAACTTGCATGGGGGGGTAGGAGAAAAGGGAGGGCTGTACAACACAGAGAAGGCAAGTAGTGATTCTACAACATTTTGCTATGCTGATGGACAGTGACTGTAAAGGGGTTTATAGGGGAGACCTGGCATAGGGGAGAGCCTAGTTAACATAATATTCGTCATGTAAGTGTAGATTAGTGATACCAAAAACAAAGAAAAAAAAAAAAAAGGGCAGTTCCTGTGTGGTAACCTCCAACGAGTTCTACACAAGGGTATAAAGGGTATATAAAAGTGTAGGCAAAGGGTCTGTTTGTGTTTATACAAAGGATCAAAGCCTAATTGGGCTACCCCGAAAGTGAACTAAGATACGATATGAAAAAGAACTTCCAACATCTGCACTCTCTGGAAGACTCATGCCAGAAGATGATCATCAAAAACACCAACAAAGATCCACGCACTGCTACAGCTGTAGATGCACCCATCCCACGAGTTCCTGGACTTGCCATGGGGATGAGGAAGGAGATATCTAAGCTGGCCTGTGCATACAGTAAAACAACAAATTTGACTGGATCTATACTGTTGGAACTCAACCAAGAATTTGGAGAAGTGCAAATTGTAGCGCTCCAGACTCTTACAACTACAGACTATTTACTGTTAAAAGAACATAAGGGATGTGAACAGTCCCCAGGAATGGGTTGTTTTAATTTGTCTGATTTCTCTCAGACTGTTCAAGTTCAGTTGGACAATATCCACCATATCATAGATAAGTTTTCACAAATGCCTAAGGTGCCTTAATGGTTTTCTTGGTTTCACTGGAGATGGCTGGTAATTACAGATATGCTTTGGTTATGTAACTATACTCCTATTATGTTAATGTGTGTGTGCAATTTAAGTAGTAGCTTAAAACCTATATAGGCTGAAGTTACTCTACAAGAAGATATGTCAAAGAAATAATCAATCTTCCCATGTTTTCTTCCACCTGCTACTTCTATAGCTTTTCTTCTTCCTTCCTAATTACAACCCTTAAATAGAATTCGTGCCTCATATCAAATTTACCGAGTATCATAACTCCTCCAAGTGGTAAAGATACCTCAAGACAAATGCTGGGCATAGAAGCCACAGGGCATAAATATGCAAAGAAGTAAAAAGCTAACCTTTTCAAACAATAAGGCTTCCCTCTCACTTACCAACTTCACATTTCCCTGTATGGCCCCGGAAGATGACTGATTATCCAGAGACGGGTAAGATTCCTCAAGGGAGGAACAACCTAAGACAGGCACAGTCGCAGGGGGGCCATCAGGTGAGAAATTGGGGATCAACAGAGGTGAGGCTTAGAACCTCACCCCCCCTGTTCTGAGAGAAATCTTCTGCATACGTGGATGTTTTATTGCCCTGGTCTAGCTTGGATTAACACATAGTCTACAGGCACACACCTGATCATCTACATTTGATCTCTTACAACACTAAACTATGTTTTCTACCTTCATCTTGTATCTACCTACCACTTCAGCATTTTATTAAAAATAATAATAATACAGAGAGAAATGTGGTATCCACGTATAAATCAAGTATAAAAACCAAATGAGTATTCATATTTGAACTGACTGTTTAGAGTTCATAATGCATGAGCAAAACCGAAAGGTTCTGTGATGACTGCCCTTGTACTGTTCACCATGTAACTTATTCATTATGTAAGAATTTGTTCTACATGTAAGAACTTGTTTGTTATGCCTCAGAAGATTGGAGACTGACGAAAATTAGGCTTGGGGTGGATTAATGATTGTGCATTGAGCATTGACTCCCCTATACAGAATTTTATTGTCGTTAACAACCATTTGATCAATAAATATGAGAGATGCCCTCACAAAAAAAAAAAAAAGGACAGACTTCCAATGGTAAAATAAATAAGTAACTGGGATGTAATGTATAGCATAAGGAATATAGTCAAGATATTGTAACAGCTTGGTAGGGTGATAGCTGGAACCTAGAATTATGTATATAAATGTTCTACCACTGTGTTGTACACTTGAAACTAATGTAATGTAATACTGTGCGTCAACTACCCTTCAATAAAAAATAATTATTTAAAAAAAAAAAAATAATAATAATAATAATAATAAAGGGAGAAATGTGGTATCCACATATAAATCAAGTATAAAAATCAAATGAGTATTCATATTTGAACTGACTGTTTATAGTTCATAATGCATGAGGAAAACTGAAAGTTTCTGTGATGATTGCCCTTGTCCTGTTCACCATGTAACTTATTCACTATGTAAGAATTTGTTCTCCATGTAAGAACTTGTTTGTTATGCTTCAGAGGATAGGAGACTGATCAAAATTAGGCTTGGGGTGGATTAATGATTGTGCATTGTGCATTGACTCCCCTATACAGAATTTTGTTGTTGTTAACAACCATTTGATTAATAAATATGAGGGATGCCCTCACAAAAAGAAAAAGTATACACTTCCAATTGTAAAATAAATAAGTAACTGGGATGTAATGTATAGCATAAGGAATATAGTCTAAATATTGTAACAACTTAGCATGGTGATAGCTGGTACCTAGAATTATCATGTATATAAATGTTGAATCACTGTGTTGTACACCTGAAACTAATGTAATACTGTGTGTCAACTACCCTTCAATAAAAAATAATTACCTACAAAAAAAAATTAAAAAAAAAAGAAATTGAATAATTTCAGCCTTATATTTCTTGGTAGAAAGCGAATTAAGTTTTATTTCTGAATACATTTAGATATTTTAGACTCTATGAAAGCAAACTTTAATTAGAAAACAATTTTTAAAAGAGGTAGTTCTAAACAGATTCTACATATGACAAAAGTAAGTTGATAGCAACAATGATCTAAGAAAACGTGATTGCTTGACTGTGAGATCAGAAAGGGAAACTGACTTTCTTCTAACTTTGAAGCATAAGATGTTCAATGACTCTAATTACAACTTTTGTTCATTGCAGACTCTCACCCTGGGTTTTATTAATTTCTTAATTCATCTTAACTAAGCTTTACCTTTTTTAATTTCTTAGACAAAGTAAAGTTTAAATTCTATCTTTGCAATTTATGTTTCACTGGGGAATTTGTACAATGGGAAACAGTATACTAACTTTAATAAAACAGGACTTACTTGTGGAGTTTACCTTCTACCACCCGTTTATCTCTCCTCAAGTTTGACATATAATCAATGTTCTTGTCAATTTCACTGTTAATACAAAAATTATTAGAAGACAGAAATTAATCTATTATGCAATATGTTAACATGGTGAGTAAACTGTTGCCATTCTTGCTAAGTAAAAATGATGTCAATGAGTAGCAAAAACAAATGAAAAATTATATCAATACAGTAACACAGCTAAGAGATGTACAGAAGACTTTATGTGTCCACCAATGGTAGAAATGCATGGCTCAGAAATATATGGATTGGTCCTTTTCCTAGAAAGGTAAAGAGCTAAAAGTAACATAACTGAAATATGTAAAATAACGAATAGCAAGAACAAGATGAATATGGATATGGTCGCCAACACTTGAAATACTAGAGTGCAAATTTTACTTTGACTATTAAATGTGAGTAAGTAGTTTTTAAAAAGTACAATACATCAATAAACTAATACTATTAAATTGTTATTAGCACATAAAATAAAAATCTGGATAATTCTATTAATGGCTGCAAAGGAAAATCAGGTAGTTATTTATCACTGAAAGATGTCAAAGAAAGAAAAAATTCCGGATTCTTGCAAAGGTGCTACATTCCGGTGCTATAGTAAGAAAAAACTATTTTTATGTTTCCTTATATGAATAATTAACAGATTTATTAAGTAAACAAAATGGTTGCAAATAGAACGTGGTCCTCAGGCTTTCAGTGAGCTCAGTCTGTCCACAACGGGCCTCCATAAAGATCGGCAAGATCTCAGAAACATTGTCTCCATTCACACCAACATTCAGCAAATGTTCTCCAAGAGCTGTTTCGGCCTATAAAAGTCTGGCATTTTTGTCTGTATTGATCCTAACCACACAGAACATAAAAACAATTAAGATTTTAATATATTGTTATTATATGATCTATATATTACTGAAAAGGGCTTTATTCACACTTTACATGAAGTGAAGATAAAAATAGGCAACAGATAATAGACAAGTATTTGAGTACTTGCATCTTTCTATTCCTTCTTTAGACCCTTGGTTAACAGGCGGGAAGGAGAGTATGTAATCAGATGAGTAGATATCATACCTTCTTTGACTACAGAAACTATCTCAAGATTTCTAAGGCTTTATCTAGGCGTTCTATCAGTAGTGGTTGTGGGAGTTCCAGGGGCACTATTGTTGTGTTTTCCAGCTCTAGAGTGTCATGGACTTTATTGTCTGGTATACTAAATAGGAAAATGGAATAACAAGCAACTGGTGCATCTGGGAACTTCTCTCTCCACCATATTATCTACAGCAAAGCTGACTGAAATGTGTATCATTGCTGGAATTATGATAAATTTGAATTTCTTGAGTATCCACTGAGAGGTACAGAGTCGTAACATGCTGATCTTAGAGGTGCTGCCATTAGCCTCCATTATTCACAGTGATTGAGAGCACAGCATAATTTCAAAAGGCATACATAAATTTTAATTCTTTATGATTTATAAATTCTCTTTTGCTGAATATCACTTTCCTTAAGTCTGCTTGCTTTTGGCCAAAAGCTAGAGGAAATTAAGAGTAATTTGGGAATATCCACATTCCCTAGGCTTTATGAACGAGGTTTTCCTAGATGTGGACCATTTGAAACTGAATGCAAATCTACACTTAACTTTGTGAGATGGGGAAAAAATTGGATCAGTGTGTATACACTCTTCTGCTAATATGCTAAAGCCAGCTATCAATGCACTGAGGGTACCAATTAAAATGAATTTATGTATTTTTGTTTTTTTACCTTGTATCCTGTAATTAGACCTGGATCACATACAGCAGCTGAGAGAAGCCTCACAAGCAAGTCTTGTACTTCACCTACGCTGTCCCCTATATTTAGCAATCCCGTTTGAAGAACACTCAGTATTGGAACATCAATATTCACATCAAAGCCCAAAACTTTACCAAACTTTCATAAGATCTGCACCACCATGAGACAGTCTGAAAATGTACTTCCAGAGAGAACATGTCCTGGAACATGAGGCAACTCTGGCAAAGGCTGAAAAATAAAATTAAATAAAAAAGCTAATTAATTAAAAAGGCTATGACTTCAGATCTTCTGAAATAGAACAAGTTGCTATCTTTCTTTGCTCTTGAATTCTACCAGTGGTTTTCTGTCTAGACTGTGGATTCTCTGAGGGCATTTCTGCAACCCCATAGTACTAAGCACAGGATTTTGAAACCAAGCACCCATCAATAAATTTTAGTTGAACTCAATATGAAATCAGAACTCTGAAAAGAGAACACAAATTTTAATTAACATATAGTGATAGAACATGTGTTACATAACTGGAGCAACATAAGAAATAAGCATTTCAAATTACTTGGCCATGGACATCTAAGTAGGGCACGTGTACTAATTTCTTCTAATGATGGAGACTGATTAATAATTCACACTTTTTTGGTAGCTTAGAAAATACCGTGCATCTGTGGGCTGATGGGAGAATGGTACCAATCTTTGGCTAATTAATGCAGATAAATTATTCGGTCCACATGACCAGAAACCATGATCCTATCAAGAACCCAGTTACACTGCAACTAATAGTCTCTAGGCTTGTAGCAAAACACTAATATTGAATTTCAATACTACAGTTAGAAAGCGGCCTCTTTTGCTACTTCTCAAGTATGCTCACATATGAACATTTTAATGACTAAACTGTAGTACCAGTTGTCATGGATATTTAAGAAGTAAATAAGGTAATAAGGTCCATGAATTAGATTTAATAATAGTATTTTAAATTTTGATTTACAAAAAGGAACTTTTAAATATTTCTATTTCACTGGTCTTTGTTAAACAATGTTCCTTCACCCTGCACTTACTGAAACAACTAACCAATGACATTTTCACCTAATAGTGAGTGGAAACAGAACTATGGATAATATCTGATAACATACAAACATTTTATATTCCATTTGAAAACCAACTATGTCTGAATCTTTTTTCTTAAACCATATCAGACATACACATAGCATATGATTAAAAAATTTATATAACAAAGCTAACAAAAGTAAGGCTTAACAGAGGCAGACCACACTCACAGCAACCACGGAGCTAAACTCCATAGCGGCCGGGCAAGAATCAGAAACCCCATCTGCAAACAGCTGCCCAGCACAAGCTGCTAGATGTCCCTGTTCTCCCAGAAGAGGAAGGCCACAAACCAACAAGAAGGGATGTTCTCCCAGCCATCACTTGTGCCAGCTCTGCAAATTACCTCTATTGACAAGAAAAGGCAGAAGAATTTGATACAGACCAAAATCACAACCCCTGAGAAGGACATAGACCTAACCAGTCTCCCTGAAAAATAATTCAAAATAAAAATCATGAATATGCTGATGGAGCTGCAGAGAAATATACAAGAGCTAAGGGATGACATCTGGAGGGAGATTGCAGAAGTGAAACAATCTCTGGAAGAATTTATAAGCAGAATGGATAAGATGCAAGAGGCCATTGATGGAATAGAAACCAGAAAACAGGAACACATAGAAGCTGATGCAGAGAGAGACAAAAGGATCTCCAGGAATGAAACAATATTAAGAGAACTGTGTGACAATCCAAAAGGAACAATATCCACATTATAGGGGTACCAGAAGAAGAAGAGAGAAATAGAGATAGAAAGTGTCTTTGAAGAAATAATTGCTGAGAATTTCCCAAAACTGGGGGTGGAAATAGTTGCTCAGACTACGGAAGTACACAGAACTCCCAATAGTAGGGACCCAAAGAGGACAACAGCAAGACACATAATAATTAAAATGGCAAAGATCAAAGACAAGGACAGAGTATTAAAGGCAGCAAGAGAGAGAAAAAAGGTTACCTACAAAGGAAAACCCATCAGGCAATCATCAGACTTCCCAACAGAAACCTTACAGGCCAGAAGAGAATGGCATGATATAATTAATGCAATGAAACAGAAGGGCCTCCAACCAAGGATACTCTATCCAGCACGATTATCATTTAAATATGAAGGAGGGTTCAAACAATTCCCAGACAAGCAAAAGTTGAGGGAATTTGCCTCCCACAAACCACCTCTATAGGGCATCTTACAGGGACTGCTCTAGATGGGAGCACTCCTAAAAAGAGCACAGAACAAAACACTAAACATGTGAAGAATGGAGGAGGAGGAATAAGAAGGGAGAGAAATAATCATCAGACTGTTTATAACAGCTCAATAAGCGAGTTAAGTTAGAAAGGTAGTAAACAAGCTGACCTTGAACCTTTGGTAACCACGAATCTAAAGCCTGCAATGTCAATAAGTACATACCTTTCAATAATCACCCTAAATGCAAATGGACTCAATGCACCAATCAAAAGACACAGAGTACTGGAATGGATAAAAAAGCAAGACCCATCTATATGCTGCTTACAAGAGACTCACCTCAAACCCAAAGACATGTACAGATAAAAAGTCAAGGGATGGAAAAATATATTTCATGCAAACAACAGGAAGAAAAAAGCAGGTGTTGCAATCCTAGTATCAGACAAAATAGACTTCAAAACAAAGAAAGTAACGAGATAAAGGACACTACATAATGATAAAGGGCTCGGTCCAACACGAGGATATAACCACTATAAACATATATGCACCCAGTACGGAAGCACCAATATATGTGAAACAAATACTATCAGAATTAAATGAAGAAATGGAATGCAATGCATTCATTTTGGGAGACTTTAACACACCTCTCACTCCAAAGGACAGATCCACCAGACAGAAAATAAGTAAGGACACAGAGGCACTGAACAACAAACTAGAACAGATGGACTTAACACACATCTATACAACTATACACCCAAAAGCAACAGGATACACATTCTTCTCAAGTGCACATGGGACATTGCCAGAATAGACCACATACTAGCCCACAAAAAGAGCCTTAGTAAATACAAAAAGAGCCTTAGTAAATTCAAAAATTTGAATTACCTCAAAAAAACCAAGAATTCTACCAACCAACATTTCAGACCACAAAGGTATAAAACTAGAAATAAATTGTACAAAAAAAGCAAAAGGCAAACAAACACATGGAGGCCTAACAACATGCTCCTAAATAATAAATGGATCAATGACCAAATTAAAATGGAGATCCAGCAATATATGGAAACAAATGACAACAACAACACAAAGCCCCAACTTCTGTGGGATGCAGCAAAAGCAGTCTTAAGAGGAAAGTATATAGCAATGAAGGCATATTTAAAGAAGGAAGAACAATCCCAAGTGAATAGTCTAATGTCACAATTATCGAAACTGGAAAGAGAAGAACAAATGAGGCCTAAGGTCAGCAGACAAAGGGATATAATAAAAATCAGAGAATAAATCAGTAAAATTGAGAAGAATAAAGCAATAGCAAAAATCAATGAAACCAAGAGCTGGTTCTTTGAGAAAATAAACAAAATAGATAAGACTCTAGCCAAACTTATTAAGAGAAAAAGAGAATCAACACACATCAACAGAATCAGAAACGAGAAAGGAAAAATCACGGTGGACCCCACAGAAATATAAAGAATTCTTAGAGAGTACTATTAAATCTATATGCTAGCAAGCTGGAAAAACTAGGAGAAATGGACAACTTCCTAGAAAAATACAGCCTTCCAAGACTGACCAAGGAAGAATCAGAAAATCTAAAAAGACCAATTACCAGCAACAAAATTGAAGCACTAATAAAAAAACTTCCCAAAAACAAAACCCCCAGGCCAGACAGATTTACCTAAGAATTTTATCAGACATACAGAGAAGACATAATACCCACTCTCCTTAAAGTTTTCCAAAAATGGAAGAGGAGAGAATACTCCCAAACTCATCCTATGAAGCCATCATCACCCTAATACCAAAACCAGGCAAAGACCCCACCAAAAAAGAAACTTACAGACCAATTTCCCTGATAAACGTAGATGCAAAAATACTCAACAAAATATTAGCAAACCGAATTCAAAAATACATCGAAAGGATTATACACTATGACCAAGTGGGATTCATCCCAGGGATGCAAGGATGGTACAACATTAGAAATTTCATGAACATCATCCACCACATCAACAAAAAGAAAGACAAAAAACACATGATTATCTTCATAGATGCTGAAAAAGTGTTCGACAAAATTCAACATCCATTCATGATAAAAACTCTCAACAAAATGGGCATACAGGGCAAGTACCTCGACATAATAAAGGCCATATATGATAAACCCACAGCTAACATCATACTGAACAGCGAGAGCCTGAAAACTTTTCCTCTGAGATCGGGAACAAGACAGGGATGCCCACTCTCCCCACTATTATTCAACATAGTACTGGAGGTCCTAGCCATGGCAATTAGACAAAACAAAGAAATACAAGAATCCAGATTGGTAAAGAAGAAATCAAACTGTTACTATGTGCAGATGACATGTTATTGTACATGAAAAACCCTAGATTCCACTCCAAAACTACTAGAACTAATATCAGAATTCAGAAAAGTTGCAGGATACAAAATTAATACACAGAAATCTGTGGCTTTCCTATACACTAACAATGAACTACGAGAAAGAGATATCAGGAAAACAATTCCATTCACAATAGCATCAAAAGAATAAAATACCTTGAAATAAACCTACCCAAGGAAGTGAAAGACCTATACTCTGAAAACTAGAGGACACTCTTAAGAGAAATTAAAGAGGACACTAACAAATGGAAACTCACCCCATGCTCCTGGCTAGGAAGAATTAATATCATGAAAATGGCCATCTGGCCCAAAGCAATATACAGATTCGATGCAATCCCTATAAAATTACCAACAGTATTCTTCAATGAACTGGAACAAATAGTTCAAAAATTCATATGGAAACACCAAAGACCCTGAGTTGTCAAAGCAATCCTGAGAAGGAACAATAAATTGGGGGGGGGAACGCACTCCCCAACTTCAAGCTCTACTACAAACAGCAGCAGAATCACAGAGCCCAAGAATGGACTAACAGTTACCAAAGGGAAAGGGCCTGGGGAGTATGGATGGGAAGGGAGGGGCAAGGGTGGGGAAAAAGAAAGGGGGCTTTACGATTAGCATGTATAGTATGGGGGTACGGCAAGGGTTGTATGACACAGAGAAGACATGTAGTGATTTTACAACATCTTTATGCTGATGGACAGTGACTGTGAAGGGGTATGTCGGGGGGACTTGGGGAAGGGGGGAGCTTAGTAAAGATAATATTCTCCATGTAATTGTAGATTAATGATACAAAAAAAAAGTCAAAATGTCCACCTAAAAGCAAAACAAAACAAAAGAGATAATTTTAAAAAGTAAGGCTTAAAATGGACTTCCATATTTGATTTATTGCATATGGATTTAAACAGAAGTAACAAATTCAAGAAAATGAAAGTCATTTAGTATTTTAAAAACTGCTCACTGTGAGCCTACTAAATGTGTCATCTGACCTATGTACCCTCTCTGGACTTCGGAAATCTTAAACATCCAGTTTTACTCAAACTAGTATTTATACTTTTATTTGTAGTTAAAAGCATTTGTGCTAAGTAAGAATATTATAACTAAATCCCCACTGGGATATTAAGTTTGCTTTAAGTGTTTTAGAAAAAGCTGTAAAGAGACTCAATCATTCTTTGTATTATCAGATGAACATGGCATATAATATAGATGCTATTGACTAAATACAGTATTTTTGACAGTATTACAGAAATATGCATTATTGATGATTTTCTAGAAATACCATCTTAACTATAGTCAAACATAATTGATTTATTCTGATAAGTATGTAAATCGTGCCAGTTAACATGATTATCTCGCTCTTTCCAAATTTTTACTTTTACATATTTTAGCAACATCACACGTCTGTGGAAACAGCAGGAGAGAAAACACATGAGGTACTCTGACTGGATGCATTTCTTGGCTTTCAAGGTGATAAACAGTATGGACCCTGGAGTTTAACAGATTGGAGTTTGGATTCAAGGTGCCACTTATTAGTTGTGTCATCTTGGGCAAGTTCCTTAACCCTTTGTGGAAAAGTTTCTCTCTTGTAAATGGGCATAAATACCTGTTCTACAGGATTGTGGTGAGGATTAAATGGGAGAATTCATACATAAAAACACTTAGCAAAGTGCCTGGAAAGTAGTCAACATACTCAATGAAATTTAGCTAACAAGTCTAGAGCAAGGAAGGAGGTTACATATTATAAATCCTGATTTATTTAAATATCTAAGTGGGTTTGGGGAGAAGGTAGATCTTTCTGTATCTAAACATATAGGAAGGACAAATGAAACACAGAAATCTTATCTACTTTTATCATTCACCCTTGTAGATCTGTAGTGTTTTTATTTCAATGAGAAAGATTTGCAGCACTCCACTTATATATTTAGAACTTCCATTTCCAGTGCAGGAGGTCAAGAGACTTATTGGTGGCCATCCAGGAGAAGCACACTGACGTAGACTTGGAAATCCACTGCTCAGCTGAAAGGGAAAGCTTTCATCCTGGCAGCTCTGGCAGACAAATGAGGTGAGAAAACAGGAAAAATTAAATTTATTAATGAAATGGTTTACATGATAAATTACCTTTCAGTCTGCTATGCACATGTCTTCATTAAGCTTCTTTAGTTCTTTTGCCATTTCTATCTAATCTTCGTTGCTCTACTTTATGCTCTTTCTTTAATCTTTTCTCATCGTGTTTTTCTTGCTTCAACCGTTTTTTTCTTTAAAAAGAAAACCATGTCAGAGATGCAGCCAAGATGGCTGCATGAGTAGGACAGTGGGAATCTCCGCCCAAAAACATACATATTTTTGAAAATACAACAAATACAACTAATCCTAAAAGAGAGACCAGAAGACACAGGACAACAGCTAGGCTACATCCACACTGGTGAGAACCCAGCACATGGTGAAAGGGGTGAGATACAAGGCCTGGCCCAGCAGTACCCGAGTGCCCCTCAGCCTAGCTCCCGGTGGGAGGAGAGGAGTCGGAGTGGGGAGGGAGAGGGAGCCCAGGACTGTTAATCACAAAGCCCTAGCCATCTGCACCAGAGCACAGACACAGTGCATGCATGGGGTACTGGAAACTAGGGAAACAGGGCAGCAAGATCTTTGAGCAGGTCCCGAAGCCGACGCTACTGTGACAAAGAAAAGCGAGTGCTTTTTGAAAGTCTTAAAGGGACAGGGATGCCACCGCTGGAAGGAAGCATCCCGGGTCACAGTCCAGCAGCTGGAAATTCCAGGGAACTCCGGGCACACTAATGCCCTGGGCAACACCTCTGAGACCCCTCACGGAGGTAAACAGCCAAACATCCCCCTGACCATTACCCTTTCTTGACCCCGCCATAGCAGAGCAGCAGCCTGAGGCTGCCACGCCCACAGCAAGGAAGCTTCCTCCATACTGGCCGGGCAAGATACAGAGATCCAGTCTACATGCAATTGCCCAACATGAGAGACTAGGGGTTGCAGTTGTCCCAGTAAAGAAAGGCCAGGAGCAAGTGGAAAGCCTTGGCTCTCCCAGCTGACAGAAAGTCAATAGCTCACCATTGCACCTATCAACATGAAAAGGAAAAAAATTTGATCCAGACAAGACTAACCCAGACAGCTTCAACATCTTCTACATCTTCCCCTGAGAAGGAACCTGGGGAGATAGATTTAACCAGTCTTCCTGAAAAAGAATTCAAAACAAAAGTGATAACCATGCTGACAGACTTTCAGAGAAATATGCAAGAGCTAAGGAGGGAGAATACAGAAATAAAACAAGCTCTGGAAGGACTTCAAAACAGAATGGATGAGATGCAAGAGACCATTAATGGACTAGAAAACAGAGAATAGGAATGCAGAGAAGCTGATGCAGAGAGAGATAAAAGGATCTCCAGGAATGAAAGAATTTTAAGAGACCTGAGCGACCAATCGAAACAGAACAATATCCGCATTATAGGGGTACCAAAAGAAGAAGAAGAGAGAAAAAGGGATAGAAAGTGTCTTTGAAGAAATAATTGTTGAAAACTCCCCCAAACTCGGGGAGGTAATGGCCTCTCAGACCACAGAGGTACACAGAACTCCCATGACAAGGGATCCAAGGAGGGCAACACGAAGACACATAATAACTAAAATGGCAAAGATCAAAGACAAGGACAAAGTATTAAAGGCAGCCAGAGAGAAAAGAAAGGTTACCTACAAAGGAAAACCCATCAGACTACTCAACAGAAACCCTACAGGCCAGAAGAGAATGGCGTGATATACTTAATGCAATGAAACAGAACAGCCTCGAACCAACATTACTGTATCCAGCATGATTATCATTTAAGTATGAAGGAGGGATCAAACAATTCCCAGACAAGCAAAAGTTGAGGGAATTTGCCTCCCACAAACCACCTCTACAGGGCATCTTACAGGGACTGCGCTATATGGGAGCACTCCTACAAAGAGCACAGAACAAAACACACGACATGAAGAAGGGAGGAGGAGGAATAAGAAGGGAGATAAATAGAGAATCATCAGACCGTGTTTATAATAGCTCAATAAGTGAGTTGTTAGACAGTAAGATGGTAAAGAAGCTAACCTTTTACCTTTGGTAACCACAAACTTAAAACATGCAATGGCAATAAGTACATACCTTTCAATAATCACCCTAAATGTAAATGGACTGAATGCACCAATCAAAAGACACAGAGTAATAGAATGGATAAAAAAGCAAGACCCATCCATATGCTGCTTACAAGAGACACACAAACCCAAAGATATGCACAGACTTAAAGTCAAGGGATGGAGAAAGATATTTCATGCAAAGAACCAAGAGAAAAAAGCAGGTTTTGCAATACTAGTATCAGACAAAATAGACTTCAAAATAAAGAAAGTAACAAAAGACAAAGAAGGACATTACATAATGATAAAGGGCTCAGTCCATGAAGAGGATATAACCATTAAAATATATATGCACCCAATACAGGAGCACCAACATATGTGAAACAAATACTAACATAATTAAAGGAGGAAATAGAATGCAATGCATTCATTCTGGGAGACTTCAACACACCACTCACTCCAAAGTACAGATCCACCAGACAGAAAATAAGTAAGGACACAGAGGCACTGAACAACACTCAAGAACAGATGGACCTAATAGACATCGACAGAACTCTACATCCAAAAGCAATAGGATACACATTCTTTTCAAGTGCACATGGACCATTCTCCTGAATAGACCACATACTAGCCACAAAAAGAGCCTCAGTAAATTACAAAAGATTGAAATCCTACCACCCAACTTTTAAGACCACAAAGGCATAAAACTAGAGATAAACTGTACAAAGAATGCAAAAAGGCTCACAAACACATGGAGGCTTAACAACACGCTCCTAAATAATCAATGGATCAATGGCCAAATCAAAATGGAGATCAAGCAATATATGGAAACAAAAGACAACAACAACACAAAGCCCCAACTACTGTGGGATACAGCAAAAGCAGTCGTAAGAGGAAAGTATAAAGCAATCCAGGCATATTTAAAGAAGGAAAAACAATCCCAAATGAATGGTCTAATGTCACAAATATTGAAATTGGAAAAAGAAGAACAAGTGAGGCATAAGGTCAGCAGGAGGAGGGACATAATAAGATCAGAGGAGAAATAAATAAAATTGAGAAGAATAAAGCAATAGGAAAAATCAATGAAACTAAGAGCTGGTTCTCTGAGAAAATAAAGAAAATAGATAAGTCTCTAGCCAGACTTATTAAGAGGAAAAGAGAGTCAACACACATCAACAGAATCAGAAACGAGAAAGGAAAAATCACCACGGAACCCACAGAAATACAAAGAATTCTTAGAGAGTACTATGAAAATCTATATGCTAGCAAGCTGGGAAACCTAGGAGAAATGGACAACTTCATAGAAAAATACAAACTTCCAAGACTGACTCAGAAAGAAACAGAAAATCTAAACAGACAAATGGCCAGCAACGAAATTGAAGCGGTAATCAAAAAACTACCAAAGAACAAACCCTCCGGGCCAGATGGATTTTCCTCGGAATTTTATCAGACATACATAGAAGACATAATACCCACTCTCCTTAAAGTTTTCCAAAAAATAGAAGAGGAGGGAATACTCCCAAACTCATTCTATGAAGCCAACATCAAACTAATACCAAAACCAGGCAAAGACCACACCAAAAAAGAAAACTACAGACCAATATCCCTGATGAACGTAGATGCAAAAATACTCAACAAAATATTAGCAAACTGAATTCAAAAATGCATCAAAAGGATCATACACCATGACCAAGTGGGATTCATCCCAGGGATGCAAGGATGGTACAACACTCGAAAATCCATGAACATCATCCACTACATGAAAAAAAGGAGAACAAAACCACATGATCATCTCCATAGATGCTGAAAAAGCATTCGATAAAATTCAACATCCATTCATGATAAAAACTCTCAACAAAATGGATATAGAGGGCAAGTACCTCAACAAGATAAAGGCTATATATGATAAACCCACAGCAAACATCATACTGAACAGCGAGGAGCTGAAAGCTTTTCCTCTGCAATCGGGAACAAGACAGGGATGCCCACTCTCCCCACTGTTATTCAACATAGTACTGGAGGTCCTAGCCACGGCAATTAGACAAAACAAAGAAATACAAGGAATCCATATTGCTAAAGAAGAGTTCAAACTGTCACTATTTGCAGATGACATGATATTGTACATAAAAAGCCCTAAAGACACCACTCTGAAACTACTACAGCTAATAACAGAATTCAGCAAAGTTGCAGCATACAAAATTAACACATAAATCTTTGGCTTTCCTATACACTAACAATAAACTAATAGAAAGAGAAATCAGGAAGACAATTCCATTCACAATAGCATCAAAAAGAATAAAATATCAAGGAATAAACGTAACCAAGGAAGTGAAAGAACTATACCCTGAAAACTATAAGACACTCTTAAGAGAAATTAAACAGGTCACTAACAAATGGAAACTCATCCCATTCTCCTGGCTAGGAAGAATTAATATAGTCAAAATGGCCATCCTGCCCAAACAGTATACAGATTTGATGCAATCAATATCAAACTACCAACAGCATTCTTCAATGAACTGTAACAAATAGTTCAAAAATTCATATGGAAACAACAAAGACCCCGAATAGCTACAGCAATACTGAGAAGGAAGAATAAAGGGGGGGGGGGACTCACTCCCCAACTTCAAGCTCTACTACAAAGCCACAGTAATCAAGAGAATTTGGTACTGGCACAAGAACAGAGCCACAGACCAATGGAACAGAATAGATACTCCAAACATTAACCCAAACATGTATGGTCAAATAATATTCGATAAAGGGGCCATGGACATACAATGGGGAAATGACAGTCTCTTCAACAGATGGTGCTGGCAAAACTGGACAGCTACATGTAAGAGAATGAAACTGGATCACTGTCTAACCCCATACACCAAAGTAATTCGAAATGGATCAAAGACCTGAATGGAAGTCATGAAACCACAAAACTCTTAGAAAAAAACATAGGCAAAAATCTCTTAGACATAAACATGAGTGACTTCTTCTTCAACATATCTCCCCAGGCAAGGAAAACAAAAGCAAAAATGAACAAGTGGGACTATATTAAGCTGAACAGCTTCTGTACAGCAAAAGACACCATCAATAGAACAAAAAGGTACCCTACAGTATGGGAGAATATATTCATAAATGACAGATCTGATAAAGGCTTGACATCCAAAATATATAAAGAGCTCACCCACCTCAACAAACAAAAAACAAATAATACACCATCAATAGAACAAAAAGGTACCCTACAGTATGGGAGAATATATTCATAAATGACAGATCTGATAAAGGCTTGACATCCAAAATATATAAAGAGCTCACCCACCTCAACGAACAAAAAACAAATAATACAATTAAAAAATGGGCAGAGGAACTGAACAGACAGTTTTCCAGAAAAGAAATTCAGATGGCCAACAGACACATGAAAAGATGCTCCACATCGCTAATTATCAGAGAAATGCAAATTAAAACCACAATGAGATATCACCTCACACCAGTAAGGATGGCTACCATCCAAAAGATAAACAACAACAAATGTTGGCGAGGTTGTGGAGAAAGGGGAGCCCTCCTACACTGCTGGTGGGAATGTAAATTAGTTCAAACATTTGGAAAGCAGTATGGAGGTTCCTTAGAATGCTCAAAATAGAAATACCACTTGACCCAGGAATTCCACTTCTAGGAATTTTCCCCAAGAATGCAGCACTCCAGTTTGAAAAAGACAGATGCACCCCTATGTTTATCGCAGCACTATTTACAGTAGCCAAGAAATGGAAGCAACCTAAGTGTCCATCAGTAGATGAATGGATAAAGAAGATGTGGTACATATACAGAATGGAATATTATGCAGCCATAAGAAAAAAACAGATCCTTCCATTCGCAACAACATGGATGGAGCTAGAGGGTATTATGCTCAGTGAAATAAGCCAGGCAGAGAACAACAAGTACCAAATGATTTCAGTCATATGCGTAGTATAAGAACAAAAGAAAACTGAGGGAACAAAAGAGCAGCAGAAGCACAGAACCCAAGAATGGACTAATAGTTACCAAAGGGAAAGGGACTGGGGAGGATGGGTTGGAAGGGAGGGTAACGGTGGGAACAAAAGAAAGGGGGCATTACGATTAGCATGTATAGTGTAGCAGGGGACATGGGGAGGGCTGTGCAACACAGAGAAGATGAGTAGTGATTTTACAGTATCTTACTATGTTGATGGACAGTGATTGTGAACGGGGATGTGGGGGGAACTTGGTGAAGAGGGAGCCTAGTAAACATAATGTCCTTCATGTAATTGTAGATTAATGATACCAAAATAAAAATTTTAAATAAAAGAAAAACATAGGAAAAAACAACAACCATATCCACATAGTCTCTTTAACCATTATTACGTTTGAAAAACATTTAGTTAAAATTTAAAAAGTGATCTGTGTATGTACATGAACAGAACTGTCCTAGAAGGTTTAGCAACATACTAAGGATTGCAGAGAAGTAACTTATTTTGCTTTTCAGTATTGTCACTCTTTGAATTTCAAAATAGTCTTATGACTGTATATATTTTTGTGCAGTTGATCCTTGAACAGCAAAGGCTTGAACTGCATCGGTCCACTTATATGTAGGTTTTTTTTTTTACATGTTCTGTTTTCAATACTTACTTTTGTTTTTATTGAAGGGTAGTTGACACACAGTATTACATTACTTTCAGGTGTACAACACAGTGATTCAACATTTATATACATGATAATTCTAGGTACTAGCTGTCACCATACCAAGTTTTTATAATGTTTTGACTATATTCCTTATGCTATACATTACATCCCGGTTACTTATTTATTTTACAATTGGAAGTGTGTACATTTTTTTTGTGAGGGCATCTCTCATATTTATTGATCAAATGGTTGCTAACAACAATAAAATTCTGTATAGGGGAGTCAATGCACAATGCACAATCATTAATCCAACCCAAGCCTAATTTTCATCAATCTCCAATCTTCTGAAGCATAATGAACAAGTTCTTACATGGAGAACAAATTCTTACACAGTGAATAAGTTACATGGTGAACAGGACAAGGGCAGTCATCACAGAAACTTTTGGTTTTGCCCATGCATTATGAACTATAAACAGTCAGTTCAAATATGAATACTCATTTGATTTTTTTTTAAATAATTAATTTTATTGAAGGGTAGTTGATGCACAGTATTACATTACATTAGTTTCAAGTGTACAACACAGTGGTAGAACATTTATATACATAATTATAGGTTCCAGTTATCACCCTACCAAGCTGTTACAATATCTTGACTATATTCCTTATGCTATACATTACATCCCAGTTACTTATTTATTTTACCATTGGAAGTCTGCTCTTTTTTTTTTTTTGTGAGGGCATCTCTCATATTTATTGATCAAATGGTTGTTAACGACAATAAAATTCTGTATAGGGGAGTCAATGCTCAATGCACAATCATTAATCCACCCCAAGCCTAATTTTCATCAGTCTCCAATCTTCTGAGGCATAACAAACAAGTTCTTACATGTAGAACAAATTCTTACATAATGAATAAGTTACATAGTGAACAGTACAAGGGCAGTCATCACAGAAACTTTCGGTTTTGCTCATGCATTATGAACTCTAAACAGTCAGTTCAAATATGAATACTCATTTGGTTTTTATACTTGATTTATATGTGGATACCACATTTCTCTCTTTATTATTATTATTTTTAATAAAATGCTGAAGTGGTAGGTAGATACAAGATAAAGGTAGAAAACAGTTTAGTGTTGTAAGAGAGCAAGTGTAGATGATCAGGTGTGTGCCTGTAGACTATGTGTTAATCCAAGCTAGACAAGGGCAATAAAACATCCACGTATGCAGAAGATTTCTCTCACAACAGGGGGGGTGAGGTTCTAAGCCTCATCTCTGTTGATCCCCAATTTCTCACTTGACAGCCCCCCTGCAACTGTGCCTGTCTTAGGTTGTTCCTCCCTTGATGAATCTTACCCGTCTCTGGCTAACCAGTCATTTCCGGGGCCATACAGGGAAATGTAAAGTTGGTAAGTGAGAGAGAAGCCTTATTGTTTGAAAAGGTTAGCTTTTTACTTCTTTACATATTTATGCCCTGTGGCTTCTATGCCCAGCATTTGTCTTGAGGTATCTTTACCACTTGGAAGAATTATGATACTCGGTAAATTTGATATGAGGCACGAATTCTATTTAAGGTTTGTAAGTAGGAAGGAAGAAGAAAAGCTATAGAAGTAGCAGGTGGAAGAAAACATGGGAAGATTGATTATTTCTTTGACATATCTTCTTGTAGAGTAACTTCAGCATGTATAGGTTTTAAACTACTACTTAAATTGCGCACACACATTAACATAATAGGAGTATAGTTACATAACCAAAGCATACCTGTAATTACCAGCCATCTCCAGTGAAACCAAGAAAACCAGTTAGGCACCTTAGGCATTTGTGAAAACTTATCTATGATATGGTGGATATTGTCCAACTGAACTTGAACAGTCTGAGAGAAATCAGACAAATTAAAACAACCCATTCCTGGGGAATGTTCACATCCCTTATGTTCTTTTAACAGTAAATAGTCTGTAGTTGTAAGATTTTGGAGCGCTACAACTTGCACTTCTCCTAATTCTTGATTGAGTTCCAACAGTATAGATCCAGTCAAATTTGTTGTTTTACTGTATGCACAGGCCAGCTTAGATATCTCCTTCTTCATTCCCATGGCAAGTCCAGGAACTTGTGGGATGAGTACATCTACAGCCGTAGCAGTGTGTGGATATTTGTTGGGGTTTTTTGATGATTATCTTCTTGCATGAGTCTTCCAGAGAGTGCTGATGTTGGAAGTTCTTTTTCATATCGTATCTTAGTTCATTTCCGGGGTAGCCCAATTAGGCTTTGATCCTCTGTATAAACACAAACAGACGCTTTGCCTACCCTTTTATATGCCCTTTATACCGTTGTGTAAAACTCATTGGAGGTTACCACACAGGAACTGCCTTTTTTTTTTGTATCACTAATCTACACTTACATTCTGAATATTATGTTTACTAGGCTCTCCCCTATACCAGGTCCCCCCTATAAACCCCTTTACAATCACTGTCCTTCAGCATAGCAAAATGTAGAATCACCGCTTGCCTTCCCTGTGCTGTACAGCCCTCCCCTTTCTCCCACCACCCCATGCATGCTAATCATAATACCTCCCTACTTCTCCCCCCCTTATCCCTCCCCACCCACCCATCCTCCCCAGTCCCTTTCCCTTTGGTACCTGTTAGTCCATTCTTGAGTTCTGTGATTCTGTTGCTGTTTTATTCCTTCAGTTTTTCCTTTGTTCTTATATTCCACAGATAAGTGAAATCATTTGGTATTTCTCTTTCTCCGCTTGGCTTGTTTCACTGAGCATAATACCCTCCAGCTCCACCCATGTTACTGCAAATGGTAGGATTTGCCCTTTTCTTATACCTGAGTAGTATTCCACTGTGTATATGTACCACATCTTCTTTATCCATTCATCTATCGATGGACATTTAGGTTGCTTCCAATTCTTGGCTATTGTAAATAGTGCTGCGATAAATATAGGGGTGCACTGATCTTTCTCATACTTGATTGCTGCATTCTTAGGGTAAATACCTAGGAGTGCAATTCCTGGGTCAAATGGTAAGTCTGTTTTGAGCATTTTGATGTACCTCCATACTGCTTTCCACAATGGTTCAACTACCTTACATTCCCACCAGCAGTGTAGGAGGGTTCCCCTTTCTCCACAGCCTCGCCAACATTTGTTGTTGTTTGTCTTTTGGATGGCAGCCATCCTTACTGGTGTGAGGTGATACCTCATTGTAGTTTTAATTTGCATTTCTCTGATAATTAGTGATGTGGATCTTTTCATGTGTCTCCTGGCCATCTGTATTTCTGTTTTGGAGAACTGTCTGTTCAGTTCCTCTGCCCAGTTTTTAATTGGATTATTTGTTTTTTGTTTGTTGATGTGTGTGAGCTCTTTATATATTCTGGACGTCAAGCCTTTATCGGATGTGTCATTTTCAAATATATTATCCCATTCTGTAGGGTTCCTTTTTGTTCTATTGATGGTGTCTTTTGCTGTACAGAAGCTTTTCAGCTTAATATAGTCCCACTTACTCATTTTTGCTGTTGTTTTCCTTGCCTGGGGAGATATGATCAAGATGAGGTCACTCATGTTTATGTCTAAGAGGTTTTTGCCTATGTTTTCTTCCAAGAGTTTAATGGTTTCATGACTTACATTCAGGTCTTTGATCCATTTTGAGTTTACTTTTGTATATGGGGTTAGACAATGGTCCAGTTTCATTCTCCTACATGTAGCTGTCCAGTTTTGCCAGCACCATCTGTTGAAGAGACTGTCATTTCGTCATTGTATGTCCATGGCTCCTTTATCAAATATTAATTGACCATATATGTCAGGGTTAATGTCTGGATTGTCTAGTCTGTTCCATTGGTCTGTGGTTCTGCTCTTGTGCCAGTACCAAATTGTCTTGATTACTATGGCTTTATAGTAGAACTTGAAGTTGGCGAGTGAGATCCCCCCTACTTTATTCTTCTTTCTCAGGATTGCTTTGGCTATTTGGGGTCTTTCTTGGTTCCATATGAATTTTTGAGTTATTTGTTGCAATTCATTGAAGAATGTTGCTGGTAGTTTCATAGGGATTGCATCAAATCTGTATATTGCTTTGGACAGGATGGCCATTTTGACGATATTAATTCTTCAAGAAAGCAGTCTTAAGAGGAAAGTATATAGCAATCCAGGCATATTTAAAGAAGGAAGAACAAGCCCAAATGAATAGTCTAATGTCACAATTATCAAAATTGGAAAAAGAAGAACGAATGAAGCCTAAAGTCAGCAGAAGGAGGGACATAATAAAGATCAAAGAAGAAATAAACAAAATTGAAAAGAATAAAACAATAGAAAAAATCAAAGGAACCAAAAGCTGGTTCTTTGAGAAAATAAACAAAATCGATAAGGCTCTAGCCAGACTTATTAAGAGAGAAAGAGAATCAACACACATCAACAGAATCAGAAATGATAAAGGAAGCATCACAATGGACCCAACAGAAACACAAAGAATTATTAGAGACTACTATGAAAACCTATATGCTAAGAAGCTGGAAAACCTAGAAGAAATGGACAATTTCTTAGGAAAATACAACCTTCCAAGACTGACCAAGGAAGAAACTCAACATCTAAACAAACCAATTACCAGCAAAGAAATTGAAGTGGTAATCAAAAAACTTCCCAAGAACAAAGTCCCTGGGCCAGGTGGATTTACCTTGGAATTTTATCAGACATACAGAGAAGATATAATTCCCATTCTCCTTAAAGTTTTCCAAAAAGTAGAAGAGGAGGGAATACTCCCAAACTCATTCTATGAAGCCAACATCACCCTAACACCAAAACCAAGCAAAGACCCAACCAAAAAAGAAAATTACAGACCAATATCCCTGATCAATGTAGATGCAAAAATACTCAACAAAATATTAGCAAACCGAAATCAAAAATACATCAAAAGTATCATACACCATGACCAAGTGGGATTCATTCCTGGGATGCAAGGATGGTACAACATTCGAAAATCTGTCAACATCATCCGCCACATAAACCAAAAGGAGGACAAAAACCACATGATCATCTCCATGGTTTCTGAAAAAGCATTCGACAAAATTCAGCTTCCATTCATGATAAAAAACTCTCAACAAAATGGGTATAGAGGGCAGGTACCTCAACATAATAAAGGCCGTATACAATAAACCCACAGCCAACATCATACTGAACTGTGAAAAGCTGAAAGCTTTTCCTGTGAGATTGGGAACAAGACAGGGATGCCCATTCTCCCCACTGATATTCAACATAGTACTGGAGGTCCTAGCCATGGCAATTAGACCACACAAAGAAATACAAGGAATTCAGATTGGTAACAAAGAATTCAAACTGTCACTGTTTGCAGATGGCATGATATAGTACATAAAAAACCCTAAAGACTCCACTCCAAAACTACTAGAACTGATATCAGAATACAGCAAAGTTGCAGGATACAAAATTAACACACAGAAATCTGTGGCTTTCCTATACACTAACAATGAACTAATAGAAAGAGAAATCAGGAAAACCATTCCATCAAAAAGAATAGAAAATGTAGGAATTAACCTTACCAAGGAAGTGAAAGACCTAGACCCGGAAAACTATAAGACACTCTTAAGAGAAATTAAAGAGAACACTAACAAATGGAAACTCATCCTATGCTCTTGGCTAGGAAGAATTAATATCGTCAAAATGGCCATCCTGCCCAAACAGTATACAGATTTGATGCAATCCCTATCAAACTACCAACAACTTTGTTCAGCGAACTAGGACAAATAGTTCAAAAATTCATATGGAAACACCAAAAACCCCGAATAGCCAAAGCTTTCCTGAGAAGGAAGAATAAAGTTGGGGGGATCTCGCTCCCCAACTTCAAGCTCTACTACAAAGCCAAAGTAATCAAGAGAATTTGGTACTGGCACAAGAATAGAGCCACAGACCAGTGGAACAGAATAGGGACCCCAGATATTAACCCAAACATTTATGGTCAATTAATATATGATAAAGGATCCATGAACATACAATGGGGAAATGACAGTCTCTTCAACAGATGGTGCTGGCAAAACTGGACAGGTACATGTAAGAGAATGAAACTGGATCACTGTCTAACCCCATACACAAAAGTAAATTTGAAATGGATCAAAGACCTGAATGTAAGTCATGAAACCACAAAACTCTTAGAAAAAAACATAGACAAAAATCTCTTGGACATAAACATGAGCGACTTCTCATGAACATATCTCCCTGGGCAAGGGAAACAAAAATGAATAATTGGGACTATATCAAGCTGAAAAGCTTCTGTACAGCAAAGGTCACCATCAATAGAACAAAAAGGTACCCTACATATGGGAGAATATATTCATAAATGACAGATCTGATAAAGGCTTGACATCCAAAATATATTAAGCACTCATGCACCTCAACAAACAAAAAGAAAATATTCCAATAAAAAAAAGGTCAGAGGAGCTGAACAGACAGTTCTCTGAAGAAGAAATTCAGATGGCCAGTAGACACATGAAAAGATGCTCCACATCGCTTGTCATCAGTGAAATGCAAATTAAAACCACAATGAGACATCACCTTACACCAGTAAGGATCATCACCATCCAAAAGACAAACAACAACAAATGTTGGTGAGGTTGTGGAGAAAGGGAAACCGTTCTACACTGCTGGTGGGAATGCAAATTAGTTCAACCATTGTGCAAAGCAGTATGGAGGTTCATCAAAAGCTCAAAATAGAAATACCATTTGACCCCGAAATTCCACTTCCAGGAATTTACCCTAAGAATGAAGCACTCCAGTTTGAAAAAGACAGTTGCACCTGTATGTTTATCACAGCACTATTTACAATAGCCAAGAAATGGAAGCAACCTAAATGTCTATCAGTAGATGAATGGATAAAGAAGATGTGGTACATATACACAATGGAATATTACTCAGTCATAAGAAAAAACAAATCCTATCATTTGCAACAACATGGATGGAGCTAGAGGGTATTATGCTCAGTGAAATATCCCAGGTGGAGAAAGACAAGTACCAAATGATTTCACTCATATGTGGAATATAAGATCAAAGAAAAACTGAAGGAACAGAACAGCAGCAGAATCACAGAATCCAAGAATGGACTACCGGCTACCAAAGGGAAAGGGACTGGGAAGGAGAGGTGGGAAGGGAGGAATAAGGTTGCAGAAAAGCAAGGAGGCTTTACTGTTAGCATGTATAATGTGGGGTGGGCATAGGGAGGGCTGGGTAACACAGAGAAGACAAGTAGTGAGTCTACAGCGTCTTACTATGCTGATGGACAGTGACTGTAATAGGGTTTGTTGAGGGGGGACTTGGTGAAGGGAGGAGTCCAGTAACCACAATGTTCTTCATGTAATTGTAGATTAATGATAATAAAATGAATAACAAAAGAAGTGAAATAATGTATTTGTGGCTCCCCATTGCCTTCAATATAAAATTAAAAGTTAGTGTAGAACTGGTGTAATGATGCAGCCTCAGTCTGCCTTGCCAGCCACATCCCAGTCACATGTTCTGTGACCTTTGTTACCTTAACAGAGTCTGCTGTGTGCATGTATAGGTGAATGCTGCTCTCACGTCTGAGAGTGGTGAATGTCAATGTAGAAATGTAGTGAATTGTGTATACTTCAGAAGGGGTATGCAAATGTTAAATTCATGCGGGTAAAATTAGACTATCCTTAGATATAAAATTTAGGATATGTCCTTTTGAACTTTTATTAGGTGTGTGTGTAATGTAGTTACCATTGAAGAGGTCTGATCTAATGGGGTTATTTGTAAATCTTTCTAGTTAACTTTTAGGGAGCCTAGTAACTGCATGAAAGAACCAGCAGGATTCATGATTCAAAAAGTTGTTGCTCTCCCCCTCACCTTTCTTTAAATAGGGTCAGGCATTAAAAGTCCAGAGTAAGGTCTGTGTACTAGTCCTAGATCTAACTTCAAATATAAATATCCTGAGATAAACAATATAACATTACTGAACCTCACTGTTTTCTAAAATGAGTTGAGTTGTGTGAGTCTATTAAGTTCTGCGTGCTTGGTACTGTGACTAGCGCTGCGGATTTAAAAGAAATGAATGACTTAACCACAGCACTAAAAGAGTTCATAGTCTGTTTTCTATGTCTGAAGCTGATGTCTGTAAGTCTCAAGAGGCAAACCTTAGTTTCTGAACATTTGATGAATGAAATGGATTTGTCAGAGATGACTAAATAAATTGTTTTTAGCTTCGAATGTTTGGAAATATAAGTATAACAGGCCTTAATTGAGTAACCAAGTTCCTGAGAAGCAGTCCAGTTTTCCTGTTAATTTCTATTTTAATTTCAGCTATCTCCTGCTGATTACTGGCGGCTTGCCTTCAGTTGTGTGGTTCAAAGCTGACATTCTGTGCTGTGAACAGTGAGCTTATCCCGTGTCGGGCAGCTGCAGCTGCAGCGAGGCTGCAGTGAAGGGAGAGAAGAGCATCAGCTATTCTGATCTTGGCCATAACCATCCACAGCGGAATTCTATTAATGTTAGACTTTTGACTGTCTGTGTTTCTGTTTCTTTTAGGATGAATTTCTATTAACTGAATCATTGTAATAAGGAGTTTCAGTAAGATTAAATTAATTCAGTGAAAGCCACTTCTCTGTGAAAGAGGAGAGCCAGAGGTAGATAGTTTCTGCTAATTAAGTTGATAGAAGGATGGATTTCCGACTTGGAATATTGTGGGAAACCATAGTCCACAAAGGGAGTGATCTCTTTCCCTTTTGGACAATATTCATTCTGCTTTCAGAAAGCGGTCTCTGAATAAGACCTGTCTGCACCTTGTATTTCTGAAAATGCATCATTTTTACTCTTACAACTGAATAGATAGTCTGATTGTGCTATTGCTCCATTGTCTACTTTTGTAAAATTATTTTCTTAACTTCCATCAAGGCAGTACATTGTTTATTGCTCTGTTGGTTATCAGAAGTGGTTCTAGGTGCTCACATTACATCAAAGAACATACAGTCCTTGTCCTCTTGGAGCTTATATTATAGTGACCATGTTTCACATTTGGGGAGATTAAAAGAAAATGTACCATGTCAGTGTTTCAGGGAAGGTTAGAAGGATAGTGAAGCCAGGATGAAAGTAAAGATTTGTTATTTTATAAAAGGTGGTCAGGGAAATCCTCTCTCATACATATTTGCTTGAAGAAAGGATGTGTAGGAATAAATTTTTCGAGACCTTACATATCTTGAAATCTTGTTTATACCATAATACTTAATAGTTTCTCTTGGAATAGAATTTTAAGTTGGAAATAATTTCCCTTTGGAATAATGAGGACATTGTTCCATTGTCTTATAGTTTCCAGAATTGCTTTTGAAAAACTTAACAGTGATCCAATTCCTGATTGTTTGTTGTGAATTATTGTTTTGTCTGTGAACTTGTAAGATCATCTTTTTGTCTCCAGTGTTCTGAGATGTCACAGTGAGGTGCTTGGTTGTAGGTCCATTTTGTTTCATGGTGCTGGGCTACTGATGGGCCCATTTAATCTGTAAATTCATATCCTTTGGTTCTAGGAAATTGCTTTGAATTACTTAGTTGATGGTCTCCTCAATTTTCTGCCTTCTCTTTCATGAATGTCTTTTATTCATATATTGACCCTTCTGGGATTGGCTCTCTGATTTTTTCTTTTTTATTCTTCTGTTTCCCACATCTTTGTCTTTCTGTTCTGTTTTCTAGGGCACTTTATAAACTTTCTCTTCAAACCTTTTTTTTTTGCTATTGTATTTTTGATATCTATGAGTTAATCTTGTTCCCTGATTTTTCCTTTTAAAATAGCACCTGTCTCTTATTTTTTTTATTTTACAATGTCTGTCTTAGCTTTCCGAGAAAAACAAATTTTGTTATTTTCTTTCTGTTCATGTAGTTTCTTTTTTCCTCCAAGTGTTTGCTGTTGGTTGTGTATAATTTCTTCTCTACTTTATGTTAGGAAGTTTCTTTAGTTGATTGCTAGATATACCTGGTTGTCAGTTTCTAGTTAAGAGTAAGTAACTAAGTATGAGACCAAATGGAATTTAAGCCAGTAGGTGACATCTGTGAGCTGTGAGTCTCACTGTGGAAGAGTGACCTGACTGTGTTCTTTCATTGGAGATTCCCAGTTTTTTATCTTTACTCAGGAATTGATAGAGTTCCAGGAGAAGATTTTTCCAATCTTCTACCCAGATGGAAAAGGCCTGATTGCCATAGTTTTGGTCTCCTGGGTACAGAAGACTGAGAGGTGTGTCAGTATACAGAATGCATATATTGATTTAATTAACTTTTAGTGTGGCGGTCCTGTCCTCAACTGTACCTAGGTTTGTTAAGCCTAGAAACCCTCTGATTTAGTTAATTCATCAATGGGCTAAGGCTCTATATTTCTGCTCACCCAGTAACATAGAGTATGAGATGAGATATAGGAATTGAATTGTTTCTTAAGACACTTCAACGGATCACCATTATTTTAGCTCCAGTCACACCACTTTCAGGTTTCCTTGTGCAATCATTTCCTGAGTCTTTAAGCGATTCTTCAGGATAGATTATATTGAGTCAAGTCATTTTCCATTGCCAAGGCTTCAGGTTTCTCAAGTTGATTGAGGTTTGTATTTCAGCAGTTAGATTTTTGGTTTTTAAGTTCACTAATTCGTTCTTTTTCCCATTTCCTGTTCTTTTTTCTTAGATGTGATATACTTCTTTGTTTCTGGGAAGATTATTAGACAAAAATATTTACCTCTAGATGTTCCTTTTTTCTCATCATTGTTTTCCTTTAAATACTTGAACGTATAACTCTTTAACATCTGTGTCTGATAATTCCACAGTGTTTATTATTCCTGCATCTCCATCTGTTTGTTTTTCTTCTGGGTATAAATTACATTTTCCTGCTTCTTGGTATGTCTAATACAGGCATGCCTCGGAAATATTGCAGTTTGGTTCCAGACCACTGGAGTAAAGCAAAGTTTGCAATAGAGTGAATCAAATGAATGTTTTGGTTTACCAGGGTATATACAAGTTAATTTAAACTATACCTTAGTCTTTTAAGTGTGCAAGAGTATTATGTCAGAAAAGAAATACTACATATACCTTTATTAAAAAATACTTTATTGCTAAATATGCTAACCATCATCTGAGCTTTCAGCAAGTCATAATCACTGATCATAGGTCACTGTAATGAATATAATAATAATGCAAAAGTTTGAAATATTGTGAGAATTACCAAAATGTGATAGAGACACAAAGTAAGCAGATGTTTGTGGGAAAATGGCACCAATAAACTTGCTTGATGCAGGGTTGTCACAATCTTTCAATTTTTAAAAAATGCAGTATCTGTAAAACTTAAGAAAGCAGCGACCAATAAGACAAGGCATGCCTGTAACTTTTCTTTTTCTCTGGATACTGGTCATTGTCAACATTACATTGTCAGGTCTCTGGATTTTGTTGTCCTCCTTTAAAGAATTTTGAGCTTTGGAAGGTAGTTAAATGACTTACAGTTCTGTTTGCTTTTTTCCAGTTTTGCTAGGGTGGGTATTAAAATATAATCATTACACTAGAGATAGTTTCTAGCCTCGCTACTAAGGTATGGTCCTGCTAAGGTCTCTACTGAATATCTTGAATGTTTAATGAAAACTCTGCACTTTGGCTGGTGGAAATCTGAATGATTCTATGACCTATGTGAGCTCTGGGAACCATTCAGCTCACACTTCCCTAGTCATTCTTTGCCCAGCTTTGTAAAATTTGACCCAGTGCCCACCCATCTTAGTGTCTAGCAAAGACTTAGTGACATTCCTGTGTAAATTGAGCTTTAGTTTTCTACACAGCTTCCTTCTCTCTGGAACTTTGCCCCACACCTTCCAGAAACATCAGATTTCTTGAATTCTAATTTCTGTCTCCTCTACTCAGCAAGGCAGGTATGCTCTGCTTGGGATCTATGTCCCTGTTGTGCAGTCCAGAATGTGTCTCACAACAGAAAGCCAGGAGATCGTAGGCCTCATCTCATTCATTTCCCCTCTCAGGCACCACAGTCCTATGTTGCCTGTTGTCCAGTAACTGAATACAGTTTTATATATTTTGGCCAGTTTTCTAGTTGTTTTAAATGAAAGGTACATATGGTTCCTGTTACTACATTATAGCTGGAAGCAGAAGTCAACATACTTAGTTTGAAATTCTATTCTGATTATATTTTAAGTCTTTCTTTGGTTGTGTTCATTTGTTTAACTTGTCTTCTGTCTTGAACGGGCTTTACATTCCTCAAGAGATTGCTCATTCTTTCATTGTATATGCATATTTAATACTGAAATTCCTTATTGTCTATCTCTTCTGCTTCTGGACTGCTTGGGAAGAGGGCTAAGACCTGCCATTGGAGTTTTTACTTGTTTTTCAGTGGCAGTAAAAGAGCGAGTAGAATATATTTCTGGGCTACATATCCTGGTGGCTGATCTTCTGGGAACCAAAGCTTCCCTTTCTAAGTGTCACCAGCTACTGAGGATTCTGCCCTGTCTCTAAGGTCTTAATATGCATTATTCCCTCCTGGTGTCATAGGCCCTCTGTCACTGCCAGGTGTATTGGTGGGGAATGAATATGGGCTCATTTGACTTGGCTGCACCCACTGTGGTAGTCCAAGTAACAGTGCTGTTCACTTTCCCTTCCTGTTCCTGTATTCCACCTGTGGCCAAGGGGCAATGGCAAATCTGTTGCTGTTTTGTGTTTGTCTCTTACTTTGGAAGATCCATGTTCATCTCAGCCTGTTATTTTCCTCTTCATATTTTTAATTTGTTTTAGGTAACAGAGTATTCGCAGTTTCTAGCTCTTCAATTCCTTTTGTTCTTGTGTGACCACTAATTAATTTTCTGTCATTTCCAGGATTTGATGTAGATGGGGGAAACTAGCCAGTTCTCAGTCTGCCACCTTGAAACAGGCAGGATAATCCCTTTTGAGCCTGTCTCTGCTCAACCATTTTTTTTGGTATCATTAATCTACAATTATATGAAGAATATTATCTTTACTAGGCTCCACCCTTCACCAAGTACTCCCCACAAACCCCATTACAATCACTGTCCATCAGTGTAGTAAGATGCTATAGAATCACTACTTGTCTTCTCTGTGTTGTACAGCCCTCCCTGTGCCCCCACATTATACATGCTAATTGTAATGCCCCTTTTCTTTTTCCCCACCCTTATCCCTCCCTTCCCACCCATTCTCCCCAGTCCCTTTCCCTTTGGTAACTGTTAGTCCATTCTTGGGTTCTGTGATTCTGCTGCTGTTTCATTCCTTCAGTTTTTCTTTGTTCTTATACTTCACATATGAGTGAAATCAGTTGGTACTTGTCTTTCTCCGCCTGGCTTATTTCACTGAGCATAATACCCTCTAGCTCCATCCATATTGTTGCAAATGGTAGGATTTGTTTTCTTCTTATGGCTGAATACTATTCCATTGTGTATATGTACCACATCTTCTTTATCCATTCATCTACTGATGGACACTTACGTTGCTTCCTTTTCTTGGCTACTGTAAATAGTGCTGCGATAAACATAGGGGTGCATCTGTCTTTTTCAAACTGGGCTGCTGAATTCTTAGGGTACATTCCTAGAAGTGATATTCCTGGGTCAAATGATATTTCTATTTTGAGCTTTTTGAGGAACCTCCATATTGCTTTCCACAATGGTTGAACTAATTTACATTCCCACCAGCAGTGTAGGAGGGTTCCCCTTTCTCCACAACCTCGCCAACATTTGCTGTTGTTTGTCTTCTGGATGGTGGCGATCCTTACTGGTGTGAGGTGATATCTCATTGTGGTTTTGATTTGCATTTCTCTGATGAGTAGCAATGTGGAGCATCTTTTCATGTGTCTGTTGGCCATCTGAATTTCTTCTTTGGAGAACTGTCTGTTCAGCTCCTCTGCCCATTTTTTATTTGCATTATTGCTTTTTGTTTGTTTTCTCAACCATTTTTAAACTGATTTGCTTTCCACTACTACCAGGGTTTCAGTGTGTGTGTGTGTGTGTGTGTGTTAATAAATATCCAGTTTCACTGTTGGTAAACATTAAATAGCATAACATTTTCCCTTGGCTTCTTTATCCCGTGTGGGCCAATTTATTTGGCTCTTCATTCAAGAAATAACTATTGGGGCTCTTATCTAAGTACTTGAGGAGGAGGGTACTATCTAAAGGGAGAATTAAAGATATAACTATGCTATAATACTATAATAGGTGATGTGATAAGAGCTATTAGAAAGTACAAGAAAAGTTTTGCAGAAAGTTAGGTTAAATAGACAGTCCTTAACAAGCAGAGATAATATTTGCAGGGTGTAGAGTCACAAACTCAGTGGCAATGTAGTACCTGGTAAAAGTCACCAGTGACCTAATGGCTGAATCTACTTGCTTCTTTTTAGTCCTTCTTTGTCTTCACTGAGGCGAGTTGACACTTAGCAAGCACTCTCTTTCTCTTGGAAATTCTCTTCTGTGACAGGTTTCTTTTCCTGCTTTTAAGACTTATCTTTCTGTCTCATTTTCCTGTCCCCTACCAGTTCTAGACATTCTGTCAATGTCTGTGTCTGTATTCCAAAGGCTTCAATGTCTCTAGGAAGATGATTCTCAAATCTTTGACCTGAGCTTTCACATTAGGCTGAACTCCAGATCCTTACTTAATGCTGCTTTGATTATCTGGAAAATGAATTACAAATCTGAGCCCTTTAATTCTCATCTTCTAAATAAACTCCTCCTGTGTTCAGAAGTCTGTCACCAGTCTCTCAATTCTTATCACTGCAGAGTATCTTTGACTCATCTTTCTTCTTTATGTTTATTTTTCATTTGCTCTCTTTGTATTTCCATTTGTAACCCTAATTTAGGCCCTCATTAATTCATTTCCAACTCATGAGTGGCATTTCACATGCTTTCCTGCCTCTGGTATTTCCTTTATGGGTCTATCCTATGCACAGGTGCCAGTTTCATCTAAAGCTGGTGCATTTATATTCTCATGGTTTTCTCTGGTGCAAAGTTCCATTATCAGTTAATGTAGCTTTCTCCTACTCCACTGTGATTTCCTCAAGGGCAGGACCTGTACCTTAATCCTTTTTCATATCCTCAGTACCAAGTTAACTGTCTGGCACATAATAGGCACTCAGTAGTTGAGTGAATGAGCTAGGACTTGTTTTGTTTCTAAGGTGTATTATGTTTTTTTATTAAGGTATCGATATACAATCGTATGAAGGTTTCACATGAGCAGCATTGTAGTTACAACATTCACTCACATTATTGGATCCCCCCCTTAACCCATTGCTGTCACTGTCCGTCCATCAGCATAGTCAGATGCTGTGGAGTCACTACTTGTCTTCTCCATGCTGTTCTGCCTTCCTTTGACCCACCTACATTATGTGTGCTAATTGTAGTGTCCCTTATCGCTCCCTACATACCCACCCTCCCCAATCCCTTCCCTTTGGTAACTTCTAGTCCCTTCTTGGAGTCTGTGAGTCTGCTGCTGTTTTGTTCCTTCAGTTTTGCTTTGTTGTTATACTCCACAAATAAGGGAAATTATTTGGTACTTGTCTTTCTTCTCCTGGCTTATTTCACTGAGCAAAATAGTCCCCAGCTCCATCCATGTTGTTGCAAATGATAGGATTTGTCTTCTTCTTATGGCTGAATAATATTCCATTGTGTATATGTATCACCTCTTCTTTATTATTTCATCTACTGATGGACACTTAGGCTGCTTCCATATCTTGGCTATTGTATATAGTGCTGTGATAAACATAGGGATACATATGTCTTTTTGAATCTGGGATCTTGTTTTCTGTGGGTAAATTCTTAGGAGTGGAATTCCTGGGTCAAATGATATTTCTATTTTTAGTTTTTTGAGGAACCTCTACATTGCTTTCCACAAAATGGTTGAGTTAATTTACATTCCCACCAACAGTGTAGGAATTTTCCCCTTTCTCCACATCCTCACCAACATTTGTTGTTTCTTGTCTTTTGGATGTTGACCATCCTAACTGGTGTGAGGTGATATCTCATTGTGGTTTTAATTTGCCTTTCTCTGATGATTAGTGATGTGAAGAAGCATCTTTTCATGTGCCCGTTGGCCATCTGAATTTCTTCTTTGGAGAAGTGTCTGTTCAGATCCTCCACCCATTTTTTAATCAGGTTGTTTGCTTGTTGGGTGTTGAGGCATGTGAGCTCTTTACATATTTTGGATGTTAACCCCTTATCAGATATGTCATTTACAAATATATTCTCCCATACTGTAGGATGCCTTTTTGTTCTGCTGATGGTGTCCGTTGCTGTTCAGAAGCTTTTTAGTTGGGTGTAGTCCCATTTGTTCATTTTTCTTTTCTTTCCCTTGCCCGAGGAGATGCGTTCAGGAAAAAATTGCTCATGTATACATTCTAGAGAGTTTTGCCTATGTTTTCTTCTAAGAGTTTTTTGGTTTCATGACTTGCATTCAGGTCTTTGATCCATTTCGAGTTCAATTTTGTGTATGGATTTAGACAATAATTCTAAGGTATATTATTTTTAAGATGTAGACTAGTCAGGCAGTCATTACTGGTATATAAATAGATTTTATTTTCAAAAACTTTCTGATAATGGACTATAAAATTTTGAATATTGATTTAACTGATTCATTAAAAGTAGGCAGTACCTTGAGAATCAAAAAACCCATTTTCATCATAGTAAGACAATATATTTAATGTTTGTCACAGTGTCAAACAAATATATGAAATTCTATTTTCACTAAAGGCACTGAGAAAAAGGGAAACATTATTTTAACATGTTGGACACATGGCATACAGCTCATTTTCTAAGTGACTGCTGTCAGCATTTCTGCTAAAAGAGCAGTATTATAATCATTGATTTCAGAAAATGCAAATTTGCTTGGAATGAGAAAAGCTCTGTTACATACTCACCTGTCAGTTTATTTCCAAATTTATATTCTAAATGTACAGTATGTGCATGTATGTACATGCTGCAAAATATGAAGAAATCTTAGGAAGAGGAAAACTGAAAGATTCAGAAACTGTCATGTTTTCCTTCCATTAATTTAAGGAATTTGACTCAAAAACCTAACACTGCTTTCTTGATTAACACACTTAAAAGCTTTCTGGACCTCTATTATTTGTTTTTAATGTAATATAAATAGCATAGTTTTAAAGAAATTAGAACCATAAAACCCATTTTCATTTTGTGTTCATTCTTCACTTACACGTTTTTCCTTTTTTAAAATTTGTGTATAATTTATGTACAGTGAAGTACACAATCCTTAATTTTAGAGCTTGATGAATTTTCTACATATGTATCCTCATAGATAACCATCTTCTAGTGCAGGCTATAGAACATTTCCATCATCCTGACCCTCATGCTCCCTCCCACTCAGTATCACCACAAGAGTGACCCTTAGCCCATGTCCATCACCATAGTTTGCTTATTTTATAGTTTCTGATAACTTTAATAATGCTCTTTTGTGTCTACTTCTGTTATTCAACTTTATGTCTGCGAGATTCATCCGTGATCTTCATTGCTTATTATATATTTTTAAGTTTACCTTTTTTCACAAAAGTAACACATGTATTGAGGACATTTAGAAAATATGTAAACGGTGATGAGAAAGGAGAAAGAGACCTTTAGTACCCCAAGACAAATGTTCCTAAGCTTTGTTTACTTCCACTTCTTTTCTTGATATATACATGTAGTTTTCTCTATTTGAAATCATAATACGTGTTACTATGTATCCATTTCTTACTACATAGCATGTAAATATTTTTACAGTCACCAAGAAAGGCCAGTTGTCTTTCTGCTTAGCCCTGGCTGAAATTACTAATGAGCTGGTATTTTCATTTTTTTCAGTTGTAATTCATCGGATGTTGTGTGTCACTCACTGTTCCAGTCACTGTTCTAGGTGCTAAGAGAAGAGAGAGAGGGCAAGACAGGCAAGCTCCCTGCACTTATGGAGGTTGCATTCTATACTGGGGAGCAGTGGACATCAACCAATGAAAAGTAAAGAAGGAATTGTCAGGTAGCAGTAAGCACTGTGAAGAAGATATGTGGACTTAAAGCTGCAGGACTTTCATATACAGTTGGTAGTGTATTACCAAGTAATGTCAAAATACCCCATGATCCAGAAATTTCACTCTGCTTCATGTACGTATAAATCAGGATGCACTTAAAAGAATGTTCATGGCAATATTATTTTTAATAGTGCCAAATTGGAAACACCAAATGTCCACCAACAGTAGAATGGATAAATGAGTTGTAGTGTATTCAGCTGAAATACTGTACAGCCACAGAAACAATGTGCTGCACTCTGTGATTGATTCTTATGAACATTCCACTGAGGGAAGGAAAACAAATGAAGAAGAACACATTCTATTTATAAAAAACCCAAAACTAGGTAAAAACTAAGCTATATTGCTTGAGGATACATACTTAGATAGTAAAATTATTCTAAAAAGAGAGAGAGAGAGAGAGAGAGAGAGAGAAGCAAAAAAGTAAAAGTCAGAATAGGGTTTCCTCTGGGGAAACTGAGTGGTAGTGACCAGGAGGGTGAATGTTGGGGAGGTGCTTCTCAAATGCTGGAAATGTTCCATTCTTGACCTTAATAGCAGTTATATAGCAGTCTGTAATGATTGATTAAACTACATATTTACATTTTAGGCACTTCTCCATTTGTGATTTATATTTCAAAGAAATGGGATGATGGTATAAGTATAGTGTGTGTGTGTGTGTGTGTGTGTGTGTGTGTGTGTGATTTGACAGCCTCATACAGTTGACATACATTTCCTCACATCTCTTTGTAATCCTTCCCTCCCGCCTCTTCCTCCTTAACCCCTCGGCCCTGGGCAATCACTGATCTGCATTCTGTCACTATAAATGAGCTTTCAGAATTCCAGAATTCTATTTAATGGAATCATATAGTATGTCCTCTTATTTTTGTCTGGTTTCTTTTACTCAGCACAATCATGCTGAGACTTATCCTTGACACTGCATTTGACAGTAGTTCATTTCTTTTGATGCTGAGTTGTATTTGCTGTTTGGCCATCCCACAATTTGTTTATCCATTCTCCTAGCTGGTGGATATTTGGGTTGTTTCCAGTTTCTGGCTATTACAAATAAAATTGTTACAAACATTCATGTATAAATCTGTGTGTGGATACATGCTTACTTTTCTCTTGGCTAAATACCTATGAATGGAATAGCTGGATCATATGATAGATGTTTATTTAACTTTCTAAGAAATACAAGTGTATTCTTGTATCTCTCTAATACTTTATGAAAGTATTCTCAAGTCAGTTAATATATTCCTATAAAATTATTTTAAATGACTGTGTAGATAATGTGTTTAACCAATTATTTTTAGGTAGCCATTTAGTGTTTTCCATTACTACAAACAATATTATGATGAATTTACTTGAAACTAAATCTTTGAACATGTTCTTACTTACTTCTTTAAGATAAATGACTAGAAATCAAAGCTTGGCCAAACATTAAAGCTTTTGTTATAGATTGCCTTCTAGACATATGACAAATTAAGTCTTTATCAATGAGAACTTTTCATTTGTGTTCTAGATTTATGTCAGATACAGTTAGTCAAAACTGTATGTTAGATAGTCAAAATACTCCTTTTGTGTAATGAAGCATTTTTTATTTTACTTTATTTAGAATTTATAGATGAAAATAAGTCTAGTCTTAAAACTTGTTTATTCTATTCATATTATATAGTAAATGAAATTTATCTTTCTGAATAAAGTGTACCTATGAAAGAATTACCCTTGGAATTAGGGGATCTGTAAAAAGATAAATTGTGAAGAGATAAAAGATAAATAAGTTGTAGAATAGTAATATATGCTATGATGGCATTTATGTTTTCAAATAAATATTTTTACTAATTAATGCTTTGCTATTTAAAGCAGTTTATATAATGTATGGTTCCTATTGAGAGGTGATAGATGATTGCTACATTTACATAGCAAATATATTTATACATATTTATTTTCATTCTGCATACATACTTTCATAGACTTAAAGAAAAATTTAGAAAATATGAATTGCTATACTGTGATGTGTCTAATGGATGGGATTACAGGCAGATTTTCTTTGTACTTTGTTTCTTCTGTGTTTGAAGTTTTTCACAATGAGTATACACAGCTTTAACTATTGGAGAAAATATTATATTTTCTTTTGGAGAAATATAAGAGAGCTCTGCAGTTATGTTCAGAAGACATTTTAGAATGTAGATCTTTTGGAGAAGGTCCAGCTTAGATAAGAGGCTATGACAAGTGTATCCTAATGCTGGAATATATGTCTTCTTTACCAATCTTGGCCTCCCAGTCAGTGTTTGTGTTCCTGAATTGGTAGTCAGCAAAATGAATACTTTTTATTCTTCCCTAAATTCTGTCATGCTACACATATATTGTAACTGATATGTTATGTAGCTTGTCAGTTCTAGCTTTCTAGCACTGGTTATATTTCAGCATACTGCAGCTGGTTCAGGGAGTGTCACATAGTTGCACTCTTTTTTTTCTGTACATTTGTCTCTCCATCTGTGTGTTCAGCATTTTGTTGGTCCTTGCACATATTCCATGTATCTATCTATACTCTCACTTTGAATTGGTTAGTCATGCACTGTGTACAGTTTAGCTGGTGACCATTGTGTTCTAAAATAATATTGTTGAAAATATGTAACAAATTATTTCTTCCCAGATTAGATAACTTTTATCTTCAAAGATAACTATAGGTAGCCAAGTGAAAATATTTGAATACCTGAAGTTTATGGTACTGTAGTGGAAAAGTCACTTAAATAGATACCAGGAGACCCATGTAATTGTCCTAGCTCTATTATGCACTTAGGAAGTAGCATCATCTACTTCAGGCTAACAGTACTTGATGGTGAGGTAACCTAACCAGGGTTGAACATGAGGATTAAGCTACATGATGCATGTGAGAGTATTTTATAAATGCTAAAGGACCAGATGGGTGCAGTTCTGACATCTACACCTGCTTCTGTTACTGTGCTAACTGGGAGTCCTTGTGATGGCACGTGTGCTGGTGATGGCCTCACGGTGGTAGTGGGAGGACAGAAGGGAGGCATCGCTAGTACATCTTCAACATCACTTTTTTATAAGCAAGATCTTTTTTTCTCCAGAATAGTTTCTTCATTTAAAAAAATGCACTGTTCTAGGAGCACTCTGAAGTATTTACACATCCAGAAGCTGATCTAGGGAGTGAAGAGAGACAGAAAAATACTGTTTAGTGATTTACTTATAAATGTTAATTCAAGACATATACAAACACAGTAGTTTCTTCTCAATACTAGCTATGAACAGCTCATTAGTAAGTCCTGAAATCTTTATTGCTTTACTGTGACTCTGTAGACACTTTCTCCATAAAACAATGCATTAGGGGATGTACATGCCTTATGTCAATTACTAACCAGCTAAAATATCACCTGCTATCCTTAATTTAAGTATATTTTCTGAATTTTAGCTACAGCAGTTCTATTTTTCTCCTTTTCTTTGGATGGAGGGGTTGAGGGGGTCTTTATTGAGCAACCAGATTTCAACTCATGACTTGTTTAAATATCTCTGTTCAAAAGTTTCTGAACAATTGGAAGAAAATCCCTGATTTATTAGAAGCACATGACTATCAGTAGTTACCTCTTATACTTGCTGTTCTTTAAGATCTTGAGAGAAGAACTTTGACTGCTGTGATTAAAGTCAATTAGAAAAAGCCTTCATGAAAATAGCATTCCCCTAAAAAGCAGAAATGCTTCTTGCTTATCATTTTAAAAATATTTATTGTACACCAATTACAGAAATTACAATGATGAATGCTCTAGTAGAGTTATCTCTTGCATAGTTATTAGTTTGGGTAAGTAAAGGATCAGCCTCATTATCTAAAAATATTATAAACATTTTGTTGATCTTAAATAATCATTCTCAGCCACTTCTATTTGTTCAGACTTCTAGTAATTCAAACATCGAAATATAAATTCTTTGAAATGATTGTTGCTTGTTTTTTCCTAGGTTATTTATGTTTAAAATAGGAAAAATGCTTTTCATAAGTTTAAATAAGGTAAATGAAAGTAAAAATAAGCTTAAAGCACAGTTGTATTCAATATAGCTAAAACCAAAGTGAGCTCTACTTTTATGTTTACCTAATAATATGTCTGCTCTTGGAAGGCAAGAGTTTTCTAGAAAGAGTACTGTTTCATCATGAATTTCAGCATGGGGGAAAAATTGTATCTTTTACCTTTGATTTTATATATAAATTGATTTCTTTTATGCTCTAGTGGACCTCTTTTGCCTTGTTAAGAGACACTTGAACTCACTTCTGAGTTCCAGTTAGATTTATGATACTGTTAAGTTGTCTCAAACTATATATTCTTTGCTGAAACATTTAATATTTTACCATCACCTGCAAGGAAGATTGTTCTTTAACTCACTAAAGTAAAATTAAAGGTAATTTAAATTTGAGTTATTAATTTAGTGATCTGTAGGAATTAGGTTTTAACTGAGCTCTAGTGGGAAACTTGCTTGTTTTCAGTTTCAGTGTTTTTTTAAGATAATGTTCTTATTTCTTTGTTACATCATCAACAGACATGAACTAGGTGGGTGTGTCGTCATTACCCTACAGTATGGCAGGCACTTCGGTCTGACCAATCTGCTTTGGTGTAGCACGTCGTGACTTTGGCTTTGTTGGTGGCATATACGATACTCTGGTTGGGGAGACTTTGCAGGCTCTGTAGCTTTCTTTTGGTGGGCTGATGATTTTAATGGAAGTAATTTGCTGCTCCAAAAGTCTTGCATAAATACTATATTAGCTGTACCAAGGATAAAATATCAGCTTTTTATACAAATGTATAACCTTATGACTGAAGATAATACATAGGTGCTTCTAAGGTCTCTAGACACTCTATTTCTTAAAATATCTGTCTAATTTATTGGGTATACAATGAAAAACATATAGTAATAAAAGGGATAAATATTAGTTATGTGTATATGCATTAAATATATAGATATATAAACAAATTATATCCTGAGTTAATATAGAAAACATATAATTTCAAATCTTGTCACTGGATACACTAAATCTATGTAAAATTGGTGGCTAAGGAGGTATGGCCACAATTAATCACTTCTGACTGTTTAACATCTTTATAGTCATCATATGGGTTATTTGTTTTGGTGCGGTGGGATGGGGGGTGGAAGAATGACAGTAATTGGTTGAACACCAAAATCAAATCTCCTAGTCTGTAGTCTTGCCAAAAATCCTGGTGACAGTATGTCATTAATGTCATCTTTGGGCTGTTGGCTGCCTGTGGCTTACCACACCAATTTTAAGCAAGTTATTAAAAACATGGGTCACTTAAATATGAGTAGAGTAACTTATAAAGAATAATTTGTGTAACAGGGCATTTAACTAATATAAGTTCTTGGAAAGACAAAACCAATCAGATTCAGATGGCCTTGATTAGAAAAGCTAATTTTTACACTTGCTTATAATGCTAATAAACAATAACTGACATTTATTGAATAATTACCATGCACTGGGCACTCTACTAACGGTCTTGTCTGTTTTGTCCCATTTAAACCTCACATAGGTGGATGTTATTATCCTCCTATACATGAGGAAAGGAAGATTCAGTAGCAAAGTAATTTTGTCCATGGTAATAACATAGTTAATAAATGGAAAAACAGGTAGGATTCAAACCCTGATGTACCTTGATTTAAAAAATCCATGCTCTTAACCATCACAGTAGTGTTTCTCAAAGTATGTTTTGTACACCACAGACATAAAAATTATATTAGATAACTATATTAAAAGGTTTCTAGGCATTTTTAACAAGTCTCCCAGAGTGACTCTTAAGAACACTACAGTGTGAGAACCACTGCACTATGCTGTACTTTGGCAGCTTGAGTAGGTGAAGACCAGTAAGGGCTGATGGGTAGGAAGATGAGGAATATTCTGATGTTAGGAATGAAATATATGAAATTTTTGAAATATGACTAAGTGCCATACAGACTGGCAATATTTGTAATTTTGGAAAATACAGGTTGTGGTATAGAAGACTTGGCTGACTTTAAGATCTAAATTAAAGATTGAGACTTATGCTTAAGAAGAGAAGGATGTTCCCAGTAGACTGAACAGAACTGGGTGCTAACTTTTCCTGCTCCATTAAAGACATTGCCCATACCTATATCATAACACCGAAACATTGTATTTCAACTGTCTCTTTTCCTTCATTAAGCTGTATCCTTGAGACTGGATTCTGGTTTATTCATTGTTTGTGTCTCCATCTCTTAGTTTAGTCCCTAATACATAGAGATCCTTAATAAATGTCAAATTGTCTCACTTTTTTCTTTTAAAACTCTTGGAAGCTACAACCTGGAATCCTGTCTTAGCCTACTTTTAGCAGTTTGAGAGCCTTGAGCCTCACCTTCCTGTCTAAACCCACAGATCCAAGGAGGAGCTTCAAGTTGTCAATTAGCTTCCATGAACCGACCACTGAAGTCTAACCCAGCCTTGAATCCTCAGTTTTCCATGTGCCCCAAGAAGAAAGTTTCCAGGAAAACACAGCAGCTTCTCTTCCCTCCTACTCAGTAATACTGATAGAGGGCTCAGTAACTTGACTCTCAACCCTGGGACGACCTACCCTTCAGCTCCACCAGAAGGGCCACCCCAAAAGCAGAACAGACAGGAGACCATTCAACAGTAGAGGTAATAGAAAAAGACGTTGTTACTTCAGTTCTGAAAAGAGAGTTAACTTGGAGAGCCTTCAGTCACAGTATACGTCATAAAAATGACTTCAGACTTGACTTTAAATGTTGTCATTTCTGGAATAGTTCTGGGAACCATCAAGTGAAAAAAGTAGCCTCTCATTCCTACTCCTACTCAGGTCAGCAGCACTCAGTAACTTGACCCTCAGGCCTGGTGCCACCCTGCTCTGCACTAGAAGAACTTCCCCAAGGCAGGACACAAAATAGAAAACCCTAAAGGAGAGCGGTAGGAAACAAAATTGGCATTTTCAGGGAAAAGTTCCAACTGTGGTTTAATGAAGGCTTGTCCTCTTCAGTGACAGTTAGTCAGTTGCAGCAACAGGACACTGATTTATGCCAAAGAATTGTATCAGAAAGTAGATTCTATCCAGTTTCACTGCTAGTACCAATATGTTCTACCAGTAATTTTAGGATTATCGTGGGGCAAGCCGGGAGGTTTCTGTGATTTGAATTGTTTTTTTCTTTCTTAAATTTGTCTTCCTCCATGTATCTGCAATTTATATGTCATTTATATAGATTATGCACCTTTCTGATTTCACTTTGCTTAATTCCACTTTATTAATTAGCCATTTTTTGGCACATGCATATGTGTTTTAGAATTCTGAAGCCAATTATAAGATGAAATCCACTGTTAAGAATTTAAAACAAAAGAAACTGTGGAGAAAGCAAAAATAAATTGTTTGGAAAAAACATGATTGTGATAAAGTGTATTTTAGTAAATGTTTATTGCTCCATGATAATGACTTTACTGTTTCCTCTTCAAGGGATTTCTGCTCTTATTCCAGTGTTTTTTAGTACAGAATAAACATGTTTAAAGGGGAGAAAAAACTCTGAGAAACTCTAGTCATGGGGCAAATCCTTGTGGAGAAACAAAAAAGGAAAAAAGCCCTATAGGTCAGGATTAGAGTAGCTGATATCCTTCTCTCTGCTACACATTTCATTTACTTGCTAAAACCTCTCATTGTTCTATGATCTCCTATGCTACAGGTTTTTACTCTTTGCAATATAAAATGCTCCAAGATTTGAATCTTTATTATTCAAACAGTATCTGGCTCTTGTCAGCTTTTTTAGGCAAAATAGGTACTGGTTAGCTGTCCCTTTTTCTTGTCTTGTTTCTAAAATTAGTTATAGGACTTTGTCATTTGGTATCCTGTTTATAGTTTGAGCTATATAAAAACCCAGTTATGAGTTATTTAAAATGAAAGGTGAATTCTTTCATATATGCTATGTATAATCAGCATAAAAGAACTTTTTAACACATAGTTTTAAAGCTCTGAGACAGGCATCTCAAGTAGCTTTTAAATCAGTTATCCACACCTAAATGTAAGTGAGAATTGTACATTTTTCTGCTTGTCATCAACTTCTTCTTCTCCTTGGTCTTAACCATGTTTCACTAACCATGTCCGTCTGTTGTGTCTTATTAAGAATTTGTACACCCATCAGCTTCACACTGTTACAGGAGTATAGTACAAAAGCTTCACGGTGAATATGACTTCATGTTTTCTGAGATGAAGTTTTCCTCTCCGGGTAAGCACTGGTTTTATTTTTTACTATAGATGTAGACCCTTTAGAAGATGACTATGAGTATGAAATATGATTTCGGAATACACATTCCTTTGAGAAAAAATTTAATGAGAGTATTTAAAGCATTCTGCAATGTAGCCAACAATTTATTAGACTTCTCAGTGGCTCCTTGAATTTGAGTATACATATATATGATATTTGAGGGACAGGTTTTGCTTAAGTTAAATGAAAAATTTTTTTCTTCTTCCTTTCATCACCTGACCTACCAGTACAATCTGATCTTAAACGTATTTCTTTAGGCCAAGAGATATCAGCAATTTTTCATTTCTGTGTTTTATATTAACAATTGCTTACAATCTGCCTGGGGACTATGCTGCTTGCTTTTTGCTGTATTTACAGAGGCTTCTGATGATGATAGTGACAGTGGTGATAGACATTACTGAGAGAACAGTAGCCTGAAAAGCCTCCTCCCTCTTTGAGGTAGAGTAGGCAGAGGTCCCTTCTCTGTGGTCCCAAATGGCCTCTGCGTACTTTTTTTTTTTTTTAATAATTATTTTTTATTGAAGGGTAGTTGACACACAGTATTACATTACTTTCAGGTGTACAACACAGTGATTCAACATTTATATACATGATAATTCTAGGTACCAGCTATCACCATACCAAGTTGTTACAATATTTTGACTATATTCCTTATGCATTACATCCCGGTTACTTATTTATTTTACAATTGGAAATGTGTATATATATATATATATATATTTGTGTTTGTGAGGGCATCTCTCACATTTATTGATCAAATGGTTGTTAACAACAATAAAATTCTGTATAGGGGGGTCAATGCTCAATGCACAATCATTAATCCACCCCAAGCCTAATTTTCATCAGTCTCCAATCTTCTGAACTCTGCGTACTTTTGAATGCTCTACTTGCCATTTTATAATTCTGTGCTTCTAGATCTATCTCCCTGAATAGAATGAACTCCTTGGGGGCAGAAAATATTTATTAATGTTTTTATTTCCAGTACCTGGCAGGATGCTTAGCCTACAGCATATTGTAGATACTATGTAAATGTTTATGAGGAAATTGAGAGAATTGACTCTCTCTCATTGGTTATTACTATTTTAAACTAAAGTTGTGCTTCTATGGACCGAGATAGTCAGCCAAAAACATATTTATATTGCTTTTAACAATTTCTCTGTTATTAATAGTTCTATTTGTTCATTTTCCAGAAAATATTGTATTTCAGTTTACCAAGGAGGCTTAATGTTTGAAATGTATTCATATGCAGATAATTTTGTTCAGTATAGTCAAATGCTGATAGGCCTTAACATAAAGGTACTTTGACCTGATTATTACATGGCTTCAAGCCAATTTGTTACCCATTCTCCATACATACAACTCACGTGTGTCTATTTTATTACTCTATGAAGATAAATGACATGGTAGTTGTTACCATTTTTTCTCTTTTTTAGAGAAACTCATTAATGGAAACAGATGGGTACAAGTTATTCATAATGCAAAATAACCCATCCAGTTATTTATAAATGCATGTTTGAAATGTCTGAGCTGAAATTTTGTTTTCCATTATGCCTTATGCATATGATATTTACTGTTAGTGATTTTAGCATTCTTAATAAAATAAAATAACAATCCTATGTAAGCTAGTTTCCCAATTCAATTCCCATTCAATTTTCTTATGTAACTTTTTTCATTAACTTCTATTTCCTCCCTCAAAGTAATATCATCTTACATTTCAATTACGTTTTGCCCTCTAAACTGCATGTTTAGCTAACTTAAATTCCCCTTGAGAGACAAGTAGAAATCTTTAAAAGGCCTGTCCTTTTACTTTACATTAATGATATAAAAGCAAACCTCAGTGTCCCTTTTGTTCTCCAATAGCCTGAGAATAAATTTATGCAAATCTCATTGAACATCTGTTATTTATAAGTCACTGTTCTTAGTGCACTGTTCTTGTGATGCTTCGCATCAGATTGCATAAGACATGCTTTCAAGATAAAATGGGAGTCATAAAAAGAGGCTTATATAAATGATCAAGGGAATAAAGTATTTATGTTAAAATGAAAAAAATAGGTCTTACTGATTTAGAAATAAAGCTGACAGCACATTCTATAAAATCATGACATTTTGGATGGAATCAATAAAGATTTGCTCATCAAATTCCAACACACCAGATTTTTAGGAGCACTACCCTGTGAGTTAAGTTTCAATAGAAACTGAATGTCAAAATTTGTAGACTCCAAAAATCTAAAAAACTTAAAAATATCTACACAAGTTGCTAAAGAGAGATTGTGTGTGGGTATTGCTGTTGATCTTCAGAATATCGTCATGGACAAAAACCGCTACTTCTTTCAATGCACGTCCCACATCACAGTGTGATATTTTCAAACTACACTTATAACCCTTGCCACCTGCACCACCACCCCAGCAGTCCAGCCATCATCGCCTTTCCCTCTGGATTCTGCTGTCACTGGTCTTCCTGCTTCTACCCAACCTTCACCCCCAAGAAAGTCTCAATACAAAGAGCAACCCTTTTGAGTATGACACTCCTCTGTTCGAAACCTTCCCATGGCTCCCACTCCCCGTGTCACTTCACTCAGAGTACAAGACTACATTTTAACATTGGTCTAAAGTTCCCTATGTACTGGGACCTCCATTTCTGACATCGTTTCCTACCACTATCCTTATTTCCCATGCTCTAGCCACACTGCCCTCCTTGAGGCCTTTACCCTGATTTCTCCACCGGGCAGCCCTCTTCTTTGTCCAGATATATGGCTAACTTATTCACATCTTTCAAAGTTTTGCTCAAATGTCATATTTTCAACCACTCTATATAAAATTACAATCTACTCCCCAAATTTTGCACAATTGGTTCTTTTTACCCTGATCATATATATTTTTTCATTACCACTTACCACTTTTTAGCATAATATGTAATCTACCTAGTTATTCTGCTAATGGTTCACTGCCTTCCTCTCCCCATGAGAATGTTGGGTTTTGTTAACTGATGAAATCCGCATACCTAGAAGAGTGCCTGGCACACAGCAGAGATTCAGTAAATATTTGTTAAGTGAATAAACACTTTTTGTGCCCTCATATTTATATTTTCCATTATTAAAAAAAAGTGTGACTATATGTATTTACTTGTAGGTGTAAAAGACATCCCTGGGACGATGCTTAAAAAACTGACAAGCACTGGTTGCCTCTGAGGAGGTGAAGCAGGAGGCCAGGCATGGGTGAGACAGACTCATTGCACCATCTTTCTTTTGAAATCTGAACCATCTGAGTGGGCTAACAGAGCAGTTTATATGAAGTGTGCCCATATTCAAGATGCCAAATGTAAATGCTTGCTACATATTTCTAATAGGTAAAAAAATAAATCAATTCTGTTACTCTAAGCTATTCTCTCAGGTACTAGAGATTTCCAGATACAAAATGACTATCACTCATTAAAACGTATGTGTTCAAAATAATGTAATCTAAAATTTTATTCTATTCAGAAAGCAGGATGTGTGAAATAAAGAAAACATCGACACTTCACTGAACTGCTGAAGAAATGAGACTCTTACCTCTATTTCCTCTTTTCATGTTTTAAACATGGACAATATAACATGCTCTTCCTCTATCTGATGAACTTCTTCTCGAGGAGGCCAAATATTATGTAGGTAAATGTTCTTGCCAGTAGTGTCAGTACCTGTTTAAAATATTTTAGTATGAGATTCAAGACATTCACATCGCCAAAGGAATTATCATACAAACTAAGTAAATTACTCAACAGCAGACTGATTTAGGCATAAGCAGCTGAAGGAAGCAACTATGCCCATTTTACTTTCTTCATATAAACACAGAAATGAATGATGATGCATTACACCAAGAGGTCCTGAAATGATCAAAGAATGGCTGATCTAAGAAACATTTCAAAAATACAACAGCCTCTGGGAAAAAAGTGTGCGCAGGGACATATGTATGCAGATAAAGGAAGAGATACCTAAAGGCTCGGTCTGGAAATCTATATTCACTGTACCTGCTATGGCATAAGCCACCCAAGGGTGGAGAGGCAAGATAGTTGGCATGGACACAATCACAAAGACGACCTTCAAAATTTTTGTTTCCAGGTAAAACTCCACAGGTAACCAAATCACCCTGAAGAAAAACACACACAAACAATATATATTCTAGAGATGGTACAAATTTGGATAATTATATATACATAAACAATCTCAAATATTGTACTTCTGAGGACAAGATAACCAAAACATGTTCTACCAATTATTACAGAAATATCAAAACTGTAAATAAACTAATTCCTTGTGTTATTCTTTGAGAATCATTTTAAGATTGACAGGTTACTATTCCCACAGAATATATATAGGTCTACAGAAATACAAATGTCAATATACATTTTCTGTAATTTATTAATAAAACAGAGTTCGTTATCTTATTGAGTGACACATTTTACCTGTTTGACTGCATTTAAAATGGCTTCTGATAAGGGTGCTGTGTTTCCCACACATGCTGAACATCCATAGCCAACTATTTCAAATCTGCATTTCAAAACAGAAATATGACTGGACAGAACGTCACAGCATTTGTGAAGACACGACAAGCCTTATCTCTTATTTCCACCTTTGTAATAAGATCACTGAAGAGAATATTCATGACAGATGGATCAACCTTCATCGGCATGTCTACTCCGGTTTCTGAGCAACCAAGCCTGACTCTCCCTCTCAGGCATGCAGCCTGCACTGGATGCCAACCATTGAAGTCCTGATGCTTAGGACAAGCCCTAGTCAGGATTGGTAACTAACTCTGCAGAGAGCCAATCACACTACACAAGAAAACTCCTCAGCTACTACTTGCTAGGAATATAACATGAGCACTCAAAAAACTGATGCTGTACTTCTGCCTGAGGGTTTAAACTACAAAGCCTCAAGACAGCCTGGCTTTAACAAGCTGACCAAAGCTCACCAAAGAGGCGCTGGAGTTGGGTCCTCTGACAGGAACAAATCTTCCCATTCTTAACCAAAAAAAGTCCCTGAAAAAAATCCCAAGATGATATAACTAAAAAACTGTAGGTAAAATCCTCAAAATTACCTTCAGCTGCCCTTCTAAAAGCAAAAAGAAAATCTAAAATGTATCTCTCTTGCAAAGGAATTGACTACTTATGTAGGGTATGTTCCAAAATAGACACTGAATATAGCTAGCCACAATTTATTTTTCTGATTATGTAAGAAATGTAAACATATTTTCCCCACAGTTCAGGGACAACTTCACCTGTGCTTATTTAATAGACCCCAGCACATCACAAGCCCCAATCAAGACAATTTACTCAGTTAATAAAACAACCTGTAAGAGTTCACTCTTCCTGTCTTCCCAACTCATGGAAATTACACTCTACATGGTACCATGGCATATATGGCCGGCCACTGCTACTTGGTTTTACTTGTCCATTTTGTCTTTCCATCCTTAAACTCGAATCCACATTTCCTACTTCTGCAGCCAGCACACTGCTGCTGTGTTCACTGACTATAACCAATCTTACCTGTGAGTGACAGGGCCTCAAAGATGTGTGACAATGGCGAGGTAACAAGTAAGCTAGAGCACAATTTTTCTAACTTCTTGACTATGAAGGGTTCTAGGAAGCAGCTTCCATCACTGCTGAGTACCAATGTCAGTGTAAAGAGGTGTAACTATCACTTACTTACCCAAGTTTACTAAGGAATGCAATACTCCACTGGAACTGAGGCAATGTGTAACCATCCCACTGCCTGGAGATAAACTCATTCTGATGTAAGGTTTAACATGCAGACCAGCTTGAACATCTTTTTTAGCCAAAAGACCTGCACAGTGAACAATGATTCATTACGGTGATGTCTCTCCCTCCTTCCTCACATTAAAGGGGGAAGCGAGAAAGTATTTATTTAACAAGCCAATCTCCATCTCTTGTCAGGGTAAAAGTCCACACTCATGAATTTACTGTCATTATTTTGTCCACTCTATGCTCTTGATTTTTTTCATTTGAAACAAACCACAAGTTGCAGCAGATACACTAGCTTTACATTGTAAATCGTTCACGTGCAGCCTGATGTGGCATGCGCATAAATGGACCAAAGGACTATATGTAGTAATATAATGCACACAGTAACCAACGCATAGTGAGCCTTTTAAAATTCCAGTCATAATAAATAATAATTCAGCATGTATTACACATGACTTTTAACAATGAGTGGTTCTATGTGCATACAACTGATTTCATTTACAATCCTTACCAATCATCTTTTACTCTCAATGGACTATGGCACACTACTATGGAAACTTCACATAGATTATCAAGGGATTCGATCATTATACTTCTAAATTACCAGAAGCAGCAGATACAACCTAAAACTAATAGACATGCAAGTTATGATTTTTTAAAATTTACCTCCCATGTAATAAAAACAGAATTAGTAACATAAATCAAACCTAGTCTCCTTGAGACCTAATGTTGAAGACCTAAAAACCTCATGAAGTTTCTCAGACACAGACACTGATACTCACGTGTGATATAGAAAACCACATAACAGAAAAGTAAAAACTAATTTAGGAAAAGACTGTGTATGGCCATAAAACACAACCTACCTGCAGAGAGCATGACAGATGGATTGCAGTTATTGATGCAACTGGTAACTGCAGCGACGATGACAGACTCATGGGACAGCTGATAGACACCTATTCATAGCGAATAGTGAAGGCATCATTCTGCTTTTCGGCAGCAATTTGGAAGCCTTTAAATCCAACCTATGTAAATTTGCACATAAATATAAACTATGCATTCTGGATACAAATAGGAAAAAAGACTGGCAGAAAATACAGCAGATCCTTGACATATGATGATGTGACACTGGAAGTTCTGATTATTTGTGAGTGTTGCTAAAGATTCATGACCTTTAGTAGTTAAGATTCAGCTAAAATATGAATTTGAGTAGTCACAATAAGAATTACTAGGTACAGCCAACTACCCAGAATGCAGGTATACCTTGGCTTTATTGTTCTCTGCTCACTGCTGTTCAGGTAATACTCAAGAGATGTACAAATTTTCTTTGTTAACAATGGCCCTGAAGATCTGCTTCAAAATGAGCCTGTGAACTATGTGTATAAAATAGATGAAGCAAGACTGCCAATGAGTTGTTAATTGTTGAAGTGAAGTACATGGGAATTCAATACACCATTTTGTTCCTGTCTAAGTCTGACATTCTCTCTCTCTCTCTCTCTCTCTCTCTCACACACACACACACACACACACACACACACACACACACAAAGAAATTTTAAGAAAGGAAGGCTCTGAAAGCCAGCTACTAGTTCTCAGAATAGAGAAAGTGGCAAGATTGAAGCCATGATTCTCAGAAATTCTGTATAAACCCCCAAGTCAAAGAGGTCACTTGTTACCAGATTTTGAGAATAATTAGTTACACAGTAGTGTTTTTCTCCTATTCTGGGAAGTCACAAAAGTCCAGAACAGTGCTATTCAACAGAATTTTTCTGTGATGATGTGAATATTTAGTATCTATGCTGTCCAACACAAAAGTGTTAACCACAAGTAACTATCCAGCACCTGAAATGAGGCCACTGTGACTAAGAAACCCAAATTTTAATTAATTTAAATTTTAACTTAAAGAGAGACAGTCAACCTCTGCTCCTCACAGTGGACCTGGGTAAACGACTGATCTATACTTTGGTCAGAAGGAAAAATGGGGCTGATGGTGTGTGCTGTAACAAAAAAACACAGCAGATTGACTTTATGGGTCACCTGGCTAGTTCTATATTACTTATTCAACACAAAGTGCACTGACAAGGATATCAATAGAGTGATCTACCTTTTCATTTAAGCAAGCTTGGAAATCACTTTTCATTTCTGTCACAGCAACTCTATCCTGAGGTCTTTTTGGACCACTGACAGATGGAACTATTGAATTCAGATTAATCTGGATCACCTAGATCATGGAGAAAAGGGAAAGGATTTAGAACTTTAAGTAAAGATTCTAACTTAAGGACTAATTTCTGAAACACACTGAGTTACGTATTCATTCTGACATTCAACCCCAGAAATACAGATTTTTTAACAACCCCATTTATGAAACATGACAAAAACTGCTAGAAGACTAGCAGAACAATGCACACACTGTCCAACATCAATTGAATAGTCTGTAAAAAATTTTCTGTTCCCCAAATGTTTTTTTTTCCCAGGAAGATGATAAACACTGTCTTCACAGATGTCTCTTGTACAGTGGATGCCTGTGGTGACTATCAACTTTGGCCTCTGAGCTCTAAATTCTCCCTTCTTTGCCTGTTCTGTGACAGTGGAGTTGGGCTCGTGAGCATTTACCCTTTCACGGCCAGTCGGTAGATGGTGCTGGAGGGACCCAACAGAGAAAGGGTTTTTCATTTGCTGGTTCCCCAGTGTCTAGCTGGCCAGGCAGGTTCCTGCAGGTCACACTTTTATTCCTTGGTTCAAAAAATTATTTTTTTAAAAGCCCCACCTTCCACCTAAGTTTCTATTAATTTCTCTGGTATTTCTATCACTTCCTGTCATCCACTTATCCAGCGTATGTGCAAATTAAGTTTCCCTTCATTGAGACATTCATGATTCCTCTACAACCCCGCTTGTTCTGAATGACCTTGACCACAAACCTGCTTTTCTTATGCCTTCATTTCTCGGCTCCAGGTGATCGTAGTCTTTGTGTTTAAAAGTGGGATTCATGAGTTTCTCTTGAAATCAATTTCTTGATGGGTTATAGCTTTATTTCTTAATATGGTCAGGTTTTTAATAAGCAAATGTATTCCATTTTATTTTACCACTACCACGTTTCTACTTACTTTTTCTTACTCTTTCCTACAATTCTTTCTTCCCTTCTTTGTTTTTTAATGTGGACAAAGCACTAGAGTCAATAAACAGTGGTGAAGTGGACCAGAAAATCCTCACAGAAGTTAGAAGACCCGACCAAAGCAAATTTACACCAATTCAATCCCGACGGGTGCTATACTAGCCTTCAATATGCCAGTAATGTATTCACCTATTTGCCTAACATGTTTCCTGAATATCTACTGTGTGCCAGTCAGTGTTCTAGGAGCTGAAGATGCAATGCAAAAAATAAAAATAAATAAAAATAAATAGTGCAGACACAAGTTCCTGTCCTAATGGAGCCTATGTGTACCTTCCATTTGGAAAGACAGACAAACCAGTACACAAATTAAGATTTCAAGGAGGGATACATGCTATCAAGAACAATACAGCTGGGTGAGAAAATGGATTCCCACCCCCCACAAAAAATATAGCTAACAGTTAACCACACCTATGATAACATCCTGTTGTTTATTTAGATCCTTGACACACTACTAGAAAATGAATGTTATTAAAATTAAGACTCCTGAAAGTGAATACTACCTACTTCAATATAAACACAAATCCTCAACAGATTACAAACGTTTGCTTAGATTGTAAAATATATTTAACATTTAAGACTGCATAACTGGATATCCCTTTCATAATTGTGGATTTTCACAAAATATAGACATTAACCAGATGCAGACATCATCAAAACTGGTATTTTGGGAGGATATTATAGTGATCATGAAGTAGAAAAAAATTAGAGTGCTAAATTAAGAGTCAATTTCGTACTTTAAATACTAAAAATTTAGACCCCATAAAAAGTTGAAAAATTCACTGTAATAGAAATCTATGTAAAATTAATTAATAAAATGAGACTCACATACCCATTAGCTTGTTAAATAGTAATAATGGCTAAAATTTATTGAGCACTTACTATGTGCCTGAGGCTGTTCTAATGAATTTGCGTTTGATCTTTAAAGAATCCTGAGTTAGATAGGATCTTCCTATCTTAGAGATGGGGAAACTGAGGCAGAAAGGCTAAATAAAGTGCCCAAGGTTACAAAACTAAGAAATTTTAGGGCTGGGATTCAAACCCAGGTGGTTAGGCTCCAGAATTTACACTCTTCACTACTACTTGGGTTATTCTGTATATACTTGGGAGTACTCAGGCGTTCCTGAATTATTCTGGTTATTGCTAAACAATTTCACAGCTTTAAGGTATGCTTCCATTGACTTGAGTTTGTCTTTGTCAAAACCTAAAAAGAAGATTAATAACAAAAATCAAGTAAGGAATTGTGAAATCTTTGGGGGTAGGGTTCTGCGTTCCAATGATGAGCAAGAAACAAATATTCCAGATTACATAATACTCAGAATAGATTTCTTTCCAAATTAATATTTGATATTATTCTCAAGAGTAAAGTTTACCCTTCATGAAAACGCTACTTGCTAAAAACACCTGCCAGCCCTTACTTAAAAGTTAATCACTGATGATAAATACTGAGCAACTTCTATAAGACTCGCAAAAAATATTATTTGCAAAAGAAAAACCAGTAATAAAACCGAACATAATAAATTACTATCCACCATGAAGGAAGAAATCCATCACTTTCCGTAAACAATAAACAATATTAATAGTTAAAATGAAAGAATAAAGTGAAAGTTAAGAACAGTTTTACAGAGAAAAAGCAGAAATTAAAGAATTTAGATGTTGATATTAAAAGTTTCCAATTGAACATTGGGGTGGTTGTCTGTAAGCCTGATGAGAAGTAAAGTGACTTATGCAGATGGTCTTTCCGCAGGATTGTCACAGAACACATCCTCCAAGTTATAAGTTCTTCTCACAATGTAACAGTAACATTCCTCCAGCAAGGGGTGGGGTCTGTGTTCCCCCTGCACCAAAGCAGTGTGATTTCCAGAAGGCTGGCTGTCTCTGTGTCCTCGGACCACTGGATTCCTAAAGCCACCACATGAGAAAGCCCAGACCCATGTAGAAGCCACCCATCAAAATCCAGCTTGAAGAAATCTCAGCATTTTATGAGGACTATTCCCTCTCCAAGAATCCAAATGAATTATTCATTTTGCCATGTGACTTATAATAATCTTCTCCCAAAATGAAAAATACTAGAATATATTCCCCAAATATATGTATGATTAGAGATTAGGAGTTCAGCAATGATCTCTTTAAAAGAGGAAGAGGGGCAATTTAAAAACAAAACAAAACAAAATGAAAAAAACAGACAATAGGCTGATAGACACTGAGAAGTCACTGGTGGTTACCATGGGGGAGGAATTGGGGTTGGTGGGTGAAACAGAGAGTCACAAAATCTCAATCATAATATAAATTAGTCACAGACATGAAAGTACAGCATATAGTCAACAGTTCTGGGGTGAGCATTTAATGATGTATGTAAGTGTTGAATCACTGTGTTGTATACCTGAAACCAATATAAGATTGTATAGCAACTATGCTTCAATAAAAAAACAAAATTGTTTTTACTTAAAAAAAAGAGGAAGTGGATCAAAATAAGAAAAGAGGTCCTGCTTTTTAAAAACAAGGGGCCTTATGTAGTATCAACACATTGTGGGTTTTCAGGTACTTCTTATAATACATAAACTACTCAACATAAGAGTGGTAAAAACTCCTAGCTTACCAGGCTACAGAAGATTCGGAACTTATAACCCTGTGCTGCTTTTCACCAAATCACGTGCTTCTTACTGTCAGAGCACTGGGTCCCAAACTCTTTGTCTGGTGACCACCTATTCCTGCTAAAAGAACAGAGGAGAATATTCTCAAGCTTGACTCCCATTAAACTGCAACCTCTGATCCCTAAGCAGAATGGAGGTCTCCATCATTATGGGGAAAAACAAAGCTGAAGGTAGGCAGTATAGATAATCCCTTTACGTTGCCGTAAATGGGCCCCAGGGAACCAGGAACAGACCAGAATCTGGGAAGTTTAATATGCATTTTATGCATTCTTTTAAAATAAGACAATTTCATGAATAACTAAATAACATGTACAAGAATAGTGACTTACTATAGAATATTTCAGAGACACACACTGGAAATGTAACAAGTTTATCCTAAATGATCTTGCTTCTTACCTGTATGTTCTAAATGTTTTAAAGTCACATTGTCAACAGGGAAAAAGCTGAGGATAGCACCATATTCTGGACACATATTTGCTATTGTAGTTTGATCCACTACAGATAATTGTGAAACTCCACTTCCAAAAAACTCAACAAACTTTCCAGCCACTTCTACTTGCCTGAGGTGCTAATAAAGGGACACACATAAATACACAAAATCAGCAATAAGATAAGCATGGTTTCTTTGAAAACTACAAAATCTAATTTTTAACTCTTACTAGTGACGGTGAAGGAAAGAGGTCCACTTGTTCTTATGAAACAGGAACTCCTTCCGGTTTTGCAGGTGTTTTAAGATAAACTGTCAATAGAAGAGTGGTCCCATGTCACTGTTAGGACAGAAAAGGGCCTGAAAACTCAAAATGGCTAAGATTTACATTTTAATGTCTCTGAAATAGGGGTATACCTTAGACTCAATGGTGAGTCTGTTAGCTGGCAGTCTTTCTTAGCAGTATTTTAAATTAGGTTGTGTCTATCCATTAATGGCATCGTAAATAGGATGAAATAGTAATATACAGATGAACTGTATTTAAATAAAAAATTACATGTTGGCTATAAAAATTCTTCAAATTCCAACTGTAGCATCACTAATTTCTACAGCACATTAAATTTTACACCACAAATATTTACAGCATCATTAATTATAGGTAAATTCCATTTTGATAACATTTAAGATGTGGCTTCAAAATTCCTTCTAAAATCATTTTTCTTAGTTTTTACCAAGAACCAAACAGCTACTCACCTGTTCTAAATTATGAAATGGTCTTGGATTGGTACAGTGAAGCAACTAGGGAGGGGACTAAGAATGAAACAGCCTTCAACCTGGGAACAATACTAAGTCCAAACATCTCAGAGGTGGTAGGGGTCACTTAATCCAAACTGCTTAAGATATAGAAAGTCAAGCCTAGGAGAAAGATGTTTGTTTAAATTCATGAAGATGAGAGCAATACAGATTAGATATACCAAACCAACTTCTACTTTCACCAAATTAATGAGGTACCACAATATACACTGTGAAAACCAAGATAAAGTCAGTCCTATGAAGACCATGAATAGAACCTCAAAGAAGAAAAAGAATTCAATAAATGTAAACGTATGTAACAGATTGAAATTTTCTATGAACTAAAACATCAAAAATAGATCATAATATTGCTAAGAGAAAATACAGCCAGAGGGCTCTAAAGGCAAGATTAATTCTCAGTATGTCTTAAAGAAAGAATTGATTCCTCTAAAAATATAATGGCATATTCCTTTTCCTTTGGGATAACCCTACAATTCTCAATTTAACTTTGTGATCTTTTGGTACCATACATGGAATCAATCATTTTTCCTAAGATGTCAAAATCTTTTTTAGAGGTGAAGCCAAGATGGCGGCATGAGTAGAGGAGCAGAAATCTCCTCCCAAAACCACATATATGCTTGAAAATACAACAAAGACAACTCTTCCTGAAAGAGAGACCAGAAGACACAGGAAAACAACCAGACTACATCCACACCTGCGAGAACCCAGCACCTCACGAAGGGGGTAAGATACAAGCTGCAGCCAAGTGGGACCTGAGCGCCCCTCACACTAGCTCCCCAGCAGGAGGAGAGGAGTCAGAGAGGGAGGGAGAAGGAGCCCAGGACTGCTAATCAGCCAGCCCTTGCCATCCGCACTGGACCGCAGACAGTGCATGCGTGGGGTGCTGGATACTAGGGAAAAAGGACAGTAAGATGTGTGAGTAGGTCCCGGCAGCAGGTGCCCCAAGGAAAAAGAAAAGCGAGTGCTTTTTGGAAGTGTTAAAGGGACAGGGACCACACAGCCAGACGGAAGCGTCCTGGGACACTTAGTCCAGCAGGAGGGAACTCCGGGCACCCTAAACCCCTGTATAGCAGGGCAGGTCAGACAGAGGGCCCTCACAGAGATAAACAGCCTCCCGGCCGTTTCCCCTCAAACGCGGCTCCGCCATATCAGAGCAGCAGCCCGAGGCAGGCCATGCCCACAGCAACAGCAGAGATAAACTCCATAGCGGCCGGGCAAGAATCAGAAGCCGCGTCTGCATGCAGCTGCCCAGCACAAGCCACTAGAGGTCACTGTTCTCCCAGGAGAGGAAGGCCACAAACCAACAAGAAGGGAAGTTCTTCCAGCCGTCACTCGTGCCAGCTCTGCAAACTGTCTCTATCAAAATGAAAAGGTAAAATTTGAGGCAGACAAAGATTACAGAGTCAACACATGAGAAGGAGACAGACCTAACCAGTCTTCCTGAGAAAGAATTCAAAATAAAAATCATAAACATGCTGACAGAGATGCAGAGAAATATACAAGAGCTAAGGGATGAAGTCCGGAGGGAGATTACAGATGTCCAGAAGGAGATTACAGAAGTGAAACAAACTCTGGAAGGATTTATAAGCAGAATGGGTAAGATGCAAGAGGCCATTGATGGAATAGAAAGCAGAGAACAGGAACCCATAGAAGCTGACACAGAGAGATAAAGAATCTCCAGGAATGAAACAATATTAAGAGAACTGTGTGACCAACCAAAAGGAACAATATCCGCATTATAGGGGTACCAGAAGAATAAGAGAGAGAAATAGGGATAGGAAGTGTCTTTGAAGAAATAATTGCTGAAAACTTCCCCAAACTGGGGGAGGAAATAATCGAACAGACCATGGAAATACACAGAACTCCCAACAGAAAGGAACCAAGGAGAACAACACCAAGACACATAATAATTAAAATGGCAAAGAACAAGGACAAGGACAGAGTTTTGAAGGCAGCTAGAGAGAAGAAAAAGATCACCTATAAAGGAAAACTCATGAGGCTATCATCAGACTTCTCAACAGAAACCTTACAGGCCAGAAGAGAATGGCATGATATATTTAATGCAATGAAACAGAAGGGCCTTGAACCAAGGATACTGTATCCAGCACGATTGTCATTTAAATATGAAGGAGGGATTAAACAATTCCCAGACAGGCAAAAGTTGAGGGAATTTGCCACCCACAAACCAATTCTACAGGGTATTCTAGAGGGACTAGTCTAGACGGGAGCACTCCTAAGACTAAACAGATGTCACCAGAGAAAATAAAATCACAGCAAAGAAAGCAGACCAACAAAATACTAACTAAAGGCAAAAAATAAAATCAACAACCCACTAAAAGCAGTTAAAGGAAACACGAAAGAGCACAGAATAAAACAACCAACATATAAAGAAATGAGGAGGAGGAATAAGAAGGGAGAGAAGAAAGGAATCTCCAGACAGTGTATATAACAGCTCAATAAGCAAGCTAAGTTAGGCAGTAAGATACTAAAGAAGCTAACCTTGAACCTTTGGTAGACACGAATCTAAAGCCTGCAATGGCAATAAGTACAGATCTTTCAATAGTCACCCTAAATGTAAATGGACCGAATGCACCAATCAAAAGACACAGAGTAATAGAATGGATGAAAAAGCAAGACCCATCTATATGCTGCTTACAAGAAACAGACCTCAAACCCAAAGACATGCACAGACTAAAAGTCAAGGGATGGAAAAAGATATTTCCTGCAAAAAATAGGGAGAAGAAAGCAGGGGTTGCAGTACTAGTATCAGACAAAATAGACTTCAAAACAAAGAAAGTAACAAGAGATAAAGAAGTACATTACGTAATGATAAAGGGCTCAGTCCAACAAGAGGATATAACCATTCTAAATATATATATACACCCAACACAGGAGCACCAGCATATGTGAAACAAATACTAACAGAACTAAAGAGGGAAATAGAATGCAATGCATTCATTTTAGGAGACTTCAACACGCCACTCACCCCATAGGATAGATCCACTGGACAGAAAATAAGTAAGGACACGGAGGCACTGAACAACACACTAGAACAGATGGACCTAATAGACATCTATAGAACTCTACATCCAAAAGCAACAGGATACACATTCTTCTCAACTGCACATGGAACATTCTCCAGAAGAGACCACATAGTAGGTCACAAAAAGAGCCTCAGAAAATTCCAAATGATTGAAATTCTACCAACCAACTTTTCAGACCACAAAGGTATAAAACTAGAAATAAATTCTACAAAGAAACCAAAAAGGCTCACAAACACATGGAGGCCTAACAACATGTAACTAAATAATCAATGGTTCAACGAACAAATTAAAATAGACATCAAGGAATATATGGAAACAAATGACAACAACAACACAAAGCCCCAGCTTCTGTGGGACACAGTGAAAGCAGTCTTAAGAGGAAAGTATACAGCAATCCAGGCACACTTAAAGAAGGAAAAACAATCCGAAATAAATAGTCTAACATCAGAATGATCGAAACTGGAAAAAGAAGAACAAATGAGGCCTACAGTCAGCAGAAGGAGGGACATAATAAAGATCAGAGAAGAAATAAACAAAATTGAGAAGAATAAAACAATAGAAAAAGTCAACGAAACCAAGAGCTGGTTCTTTGAGAAAATAAACAAAATAGATAAACCTCTAGCCAAACTTATTAAGAGAAAAAGAATCAACACACATCAACAGAATCAGAAATGAGAATGGAAAAATCACGACAGACTCCACAGAAGTACAAAGAATTATTAAAGACTACTATGAAAAGCTATATGCTAACAAGCTGCAAAATCTAGAAGAAATGGACAACTTCCTAGAAAAATACAACCTTCCAAGACTGACCACGGAAGAAACACAAAAGTTAAACAAACCAATTACGAGCAAAAAATTGAAATTTTACTCAAAAAACTACCCAAGCACAAAACCCCCGGCCCGATGGATTTACCTCGGAATTTTATCAAACATACAGAGAAGACATAATACCCATTCTCCTTAAAGTTTTCCAAAAAATAGAAGAAGAGGGAATACTCCCCAACTCATTCTATGAAGCCAACATCACCCTAACACCAAAACCTGTCAAAGACCCCACCAACAAAGAAAATTACAGACCAATATCCCTGATGAATGTAGATGCAAAAATACTCAATAAAATATTAGCAAACTGAATTCAAAAATATATCAAAAGGATCATACACCATGTCCAAGTGGGATTCATCCCAGGGATGCAAGAATGGTACAACATTCAAAAATCCATCAACATCATCCACCACATAAACCAAAAGAAAGACCAAAACCACATGATCATCTCCATAGATGCTGAAAAAGCATTTGACAAAATTCAACATCCATTCATGAAAAAAGCCTCTCAGCAAAATGGGTGTAGAGGGCAAGTACCTCAACATAATGAAGGCCATATATGGTAAACCCACAGCCAACATCATACTGAACAGCAAGAAGCTGAAAGGTTTTCCTCTGAGATCGGGAACAAGACAGGGATGCCCCCCCTCCTCACTGTTATTTAACTTAGTACTGGAGGTCCTAGCCATGGCAATTAGACAAAACAAAGAAATACAAGGAATCCAGATTGGTAAAGAGGAAGTTAAACTGTCACTATTTGCAGATGACATGATATTGTACATAAAAAACCCTAAAGACTCCACTCCAAAGCTTCTAGAACTGATATCGGAATACAGCAAAGTTGCAGGATACAAAATTAACACACAGAAATCTGTGGCTTTCCTATACACTAATAATGAACAAATTGAAAGAGAAATCAGGAAAACAACTCCATTCACAACTGCATCAAAAAGAATCAAATAAATAGGAATAATCCTAACCAAGGAAGTGAAAGACCTATACCCTGAAAACTACAAGACACTCTTAAGACAAATTAAAGGGGACACTAAGAAATGGAAACTCATCCCATGCTCTTGGCTAGGAATAATTAATATTGTCAAAATGGCCATTCTTCCCAAAGTAGTATACAGATTTGATGCAATCCCTATCAAATTAATAGCAACATTCTTCAATGAACTGGAACAAATAGTTCAAAAATTCATATGGAAACACCAAAGACCCCAAATAGCCAAAGCAATCCTCACAAAGCAGAACAAAGTGTTGGGGGGATCTCACTCCCCAGCTTCAAGCTCTACTACAAAGCCATAGTAATCAAGACAATTTGGTACTGGCACAAGAACAGAGCCACAGACCAGTGGAACAGATTAGAGAATCCAGACATTAACCCAAACATATATGGTCAATTATTATTTGATAAAGGAGCCATGGATATACAATTGGGAAATGACAGTCTCTTCAACAGAGGGTTTTGGCAAATCTGGACAGCTACATGTAAGAGAATGAAACTGGACCATTGTCTAACCCCATACACAAAAGTAAATTCGAAATGGATCAAAGACTTGAATGTAACTCATGAAACCATAAAACTCTTAGAAAAAAACAGAGGCAAAAATCTCTTAGACATAAACATGAGTGACCTCTTCTTGAACATATCTCCCCAGGCAAGGAAAACAAAAGCAGAAATGAACAAGTGAACTATATCAGCTGAAAAGCTTCTGTACAGCAAAAGACACCATCAATACAACAAAAAGGTACCCTACAGTATGGGAGAATATATTTGTAAATGACAGATCCCATAAAGGCTTGACATCCAAAATATTTAAAGAGCTCATGTACCTCAACAAAAAAATGTGAATAATCCAATTAAAAAATGGGCAGAGGAGCTGAACAGACAGTTCTCCAAAGAAGAAATTCAGATGACCAACAGACACATGAAAAGATGCTCCACATCAGTAGTCATCAGAGAAATGCAAATTAAAAGCACAATGAGATATCACCTCACACCAGTAAGGATGGCTACCATCCAAAAGACAAACAACAACAAATGTTGGTGAGGTTGTGGAGAAAGGGAGACCCTCCTACTCTGCTGGTGGGAATGTAAATGAGTTCAACCATTGTGGAAAGCAGTATGGAGTTTCCTCAAAATGCTCAAAATAGACTTACCATTTGACCCAGGAATTCCACTCCTAGGAATTTACCATAAGAATGCAGCACTCCAGTTTGAAAGACAGATGCACCACTATGTTAATCGCAACACTATTTACAATAACCAAGAATTGGAAGCAACCTAAGCGTCCATCAGTAAATGAATGGATAAAGAAGATGTGGAACATATACACAATGGAATATTATTCAGCCGTAAGAAGAAAACAAATCCTACCATTTGCAACAACATGGATGGAGCTAGAGGGTATTATGCTCAGTGAAATAAGCCAGGTGGAAAGAGACAAGTACCAAATTATTTCACTCATCTGTGGAGTATAAGAAAAAAGGAAAGACTGAAGGAACAAAACAGCAGCAGAATCACAGAACCCACGAATGGACTAACAGTTACCAAAGGTAAGGGACTGGGGAGGATGGGTGGATGGGGAGCGATAAGGGGGGGAAGAAGAAAGGGGTAGTATGATTAGCATGCATAATGTGGGGGGTGGGAGAAAGGGAAGGGCTGTGCAACACAGAGAAGACAAGTAGTGATTCTACAACATTTTGCTATGCTGATGGACAGTGACTGTAATGGGGTTTGTGGGGGGGACTTGGTGTAGGGGAGAGCCTAGTAAACATAATATTCTTCATGTAATTGTAGATTAATGATAACAAAAAAAGAAAGAAATGGGGGATTACTTCCCGATAGGATAAAACTAACTGTAAATCAATGATTAATGCATCCTTTACATATCCTTAATATTGATCTTTTAAAGGGTGTGAGATGATCAGCTATGGAAGTACACTTTTCTGATAATATATCTTTCTCTTAAAAAAAACAGCAGTTCCTGTGTGGTGATGTCCAATAGGTTCTTCACAATGTTATAAAGGTCATATCAAAGTGTGGGCAAAGGGTTTGTTTGTGTTTATACAGAGGATGAAGGCCTAATTTGGCTACCCAGAAAATGAATTAAGATACTGTATGAAGAAGATCTTCCAACATCAACATCCTCTGGAAGAGTCATTTCAGAAGATGATCATCAAAGAACTTCAACAAAGACCCTGGCACTGTTGCAGTTGTAGCTGCATTCATCCCACCGGTTCCTGGACTTGCCATTGGAATGAAGAAGGAGATATCTAAGCTGGCCTGTGCATACAGTAAAACAAGAAATTTGACTGGATCTATACTGTCGGAACTCAACCAAGAATTAGGAGAAGGGCAAGTTGCAGTGCTCCAAAATCGTGCATCTATAGACTATCTACTGTTAAAAGAACATATGGGATGTGAACAGTTCCCAGGAATGTGTTGTTTTAATTTGTCTGATTTTTCTCAAACTATTCAAATTCAGTTAGACATTATCCATCATATCATTGATAAGTTTTCACAAATGCATAGGGTACCTAACAGGTTTTCTTGGTTTCACTGGATATGGCTGGTAATTGTAGGTCTGCTTTTGTTATGTATCTGTATTCCTATTCTGTTAATGTGTGTATGCAATTTAATTAGTAGTTTGTTAAAACCTATACATGCTTATGTTACTCTACAAGAAGATATGTCAAAGAAATAATCAATTTTCAGATGTTTTCTTCTGTCTGCTACTTCTGTAGCTTTTCTTCTTCCTAATTACAACCCTTTAGTAGAATTCGTGCCTCATATCGAAAATTACTGAGTATCATAATTCTTCCAAGTGGTAAAGATACCTCAAGACAAATGCTGGGCATAGAAGCCACATGGCATAAATCTTCAAAGAAGTAGAAAGCTATCCTTTTCAAAGAATATTGCTTCTCCCTCACTTACGAACTTTACATTTCCCTGTATTGCCCTGGAAGATGACTGGTTAGCCAGAGACAGGTAAGATTCCTCAAGGGAGGAACAACCTAAGACATGCACAGTTGCAGGGGGGACATCAGGAGAGAAATTGGGGATCAACAGAGAGATGAGGCTTAGAACCTCAACCCCCCCCATTTTGATAGAAATCTTCTGCATCTGTGGATGTTTTGTTGTCCTTGTCTAGCTTGGATTAATACTTAGTCTATAGGCACAGATCTGATCATCTACATTTGCCCTCTTACAGCACTAAATTATGTTTTCTACCTTTATCTTGCATCTACCTACCACTTCAGGATTTTATTAAAAAACAATAATAATAATAAGGGAGAAATGTGGGATTCACATATAAATCAAGTATAAAAATCAAACGGATAATCATATCTGACTTGATTGTTTATAGTTCATGATGCGTGATCAAAACTGAAAGTTTCTGTGATATGACTGCCCTTGCACTGTTCACCATGTAAGAACTTATTTACTGTGTAAGAAATTGTTCACCATGTAAGAACTTGTTTGTTATGCTTCAGAAGAATGGAGACTGTTGAGAATTAGGCTTGGGGTTGATTAATGATTGTGCATTGAGTCCCCTATACAGAATTTTATTGTTGTTAACAACCATTTGATCAATAAATATGAGAGATGCCCTCTCAAAAAAATATCTTTTTTAATTATGGAAGAAGGATCAATACTAAATGCCAAAAGGGAGCCAATACTGTTTTCTTCTCCTGCAGAGTATCCTGAAAGCTTTCAGACCAATGATTAAACCAAAAATACCGAGACTCTAGGAACCAAACTGGAATTACATGTGGAACATTTGCCAGGTTCAGGCACTTAACAAAATGGGACTCAAATCATTAGAATAAAGTTAGTGAAAGCTGAAATTTAGGATGGAGTGTTACAAATTCATGTTTACTATTAAACTCTGGAGCACATGTACTGGATGCAGGAAGCCAGTATTAAAAATTCAGAGAAATTCAGCAGCCCAGTTTCAAAAAGACAGTTGCACCCCTATGTTTATTGCAGCACTATTTACAATAGCCAAGAAATGGAAGCAACCCAAGTGTCCATCAGTAGATGAATGGATAAAGAAGATGTGGTACATATACACAATGGAATATTATTCAGCCATAAGAAGAAAACAAATCCTACCATTTGCAACAACATGGATGGAGCTAGAGGGTATTATGCTCAGTGAAATAAGCCAGGTGGAAAGAGACAAGTACCAAATTATTTCACTCATATGTAGAGTATGAGAACAAAGGAAAACTGAAGGAACGAAACAGCAGCAGAATCACAGAACCCAAGAATGGACTAACAGTTACCAAAAGGAAAGAGACTGGGGAGAATGGGTGGGAAGGGAGGGATAAGGGCGGGGAAAAACAAAGGGGTATTACAATTAGCTCACATAATGTGGGAGGGGTCCCAAGGGGAAGTCAGTTTAGTACAGAGAAGTCAAGTAGTGATTCTATATCAGCTTACTAGGCTGATGGTCAGTGACTGTAATGGGGTATATGGTGGGGCTACTTGATGACCTGGGGAGTCTAGTAACCATAATGTTGCTCATATAATTGTAGATTGGTTATTGTGAATAGTGCTGTGATAAACATAGGGGTGCACATATCTTTTTTATACTGGTCTGCTGCATTCTTTTATTTATTTATTTATTTATTCATTCATTCATTCATTCATTCACTCATTCATTATCTATCTATCTACCTATCTGTCTATCTATCTTTCTGTCATTAATATATAATTAGATGAGTAACATTATGTTTGCTAGACTCCCCCCATCATGAAGATGCCTCCAGGTACCCCATTGCAGTCACTGTCCATGAGCATAGTAAGATACTGTAGAATCCCTACTTGTCTTCTCTGTGTTGTATAGCCCTCCCTGTGATCCCCACTCCCACATTATACGTACTAATAGTAATGCACGCTTTCTTTCCCTCTCCCCTTATCTCTCCATTACCAGCTATCCACCCCAGTCCCTTTCCCTTTGGTAACTGTTAGTCCATTCTTGGGTTATGTGAATCTGGTGCTATTTTGATTATTCAATGTGTTCTGCGTGTACGCCCATTGGCTGCCTCGCTTCGATTGATGGCGCTGACTGCCCTTTATTGCGTAGAGTCACTCGCAGGCCCGCCCCAGACAGGCGACCCTCGCGGCCAATGAGTGAGCGCCGACGCAGAGCAGCCCGCCTTTGGGGGCGCCCACAGAACACGTGTTTCAGGCGGCTGCGCAGTAGCTGCAGGCTTTCCCGCCTCCGTGTTCAGTACTCATTAGCTTCGCGAGCGCCGCCAGGAGAGGGGTTTCTAACGGCTCCCTCCGGTCTTCTGTCCTCCGGCCCTGTACGCAGGGGCGACCTGGCGCCCTCAGACAGCCGACTCCTTCGCACCGTGTGCCCAGCGGAGACCAGATGTTGGACCCGCGCTGTCCTCGGCTGTGCCTTCCTCCCGGCACGAATGTGCTGGCAGCACTGACCTCGCTCCCCAGCCTCGGATCACCTCTTCGCGCTTGCTGGGCCCCTGGCGCCGCCCTCGCCCCTTCTCTTCTCTCCAGTGGCGGGCGAAAGGCGGCGATCGACCTGGACTTGAAGCCGCTGCCCCGGTCGGACGTGAGCCATTACAGCTCTGCCACCTACCAGGAAACCCGATGCCGCCGTGGGCCTGCCTTCTGCCTCGGTGGCTACTGAGGGGCAGTCGCGCAAGAGCATCTCTTCCGGCCGCAGCGCGTGGTGCAACCTGTCCCATGCCGACCGCATCGCCGAGTCCATCGAGATTGAGAGCTTGGCCGAGAAGCGGCTCACGCTGCCGCAGATCTACGGTTGGTGGTCAAGAGCAGGCCCTAGTTGAAGGATGAAGGTGAAGCGACGGCTCTGCGGGCTGGAAGGTACGTGACCTCGGTGGGCGGCCGGACCCGGACGGGGCGCGGGGACCCCTGTCTCCACCTGAGGTCGCGGTGGAGCCGGTGAGGGGCGTCCATGCAAGTTGCTTGGCGGATACTGCATCGCCCGTGTGACCGGGAAGCGACCGACACGGGTGGTGGGCCTGCCGGGCCCGGCCGGGGGTCGGGAGATGGCGCACTCCACCAGAGGGGCTGTTCGGGGAGGGAGGGAGGTGGAGCAAGTGCGCTGAGAAGGCTGTCCGCGCCGCCGCCGAAGTCTGCCAGGCAGGGGAGAGGGGCTGGCTGGACCGCTGCTCCTCTGTCTGGGACCGGGCGGTGAAGGCGGCTGCTCTCTGTCTGGCCTGGTGCCGAGCCGCCGACCTGCTACCGCCGCCTGGGCCGGGGCCACAGGTGCAGGGCACAGGTGAGGCCACGCAGATGTGGAGGCCCGTGGGCGGTTTGCCTTGTGTGGATTTTCTAGGCGGGGGCCTCGAGGGCGAGGGCCGGGGGAGCTGAAGTTCAAGTGGGACCCGCAGCGGGGCGGCGGGGTAGAGGCTGCCCGGAAGGCAACGCCTTTAGAATTGAAAATTTTTTCATGAGGTACCTCTCGTATTTTCTATTTGGGAATGAAGTTTCTTTACTTTGGTTTTGGAATTGACAGTGCATTTTCTTGTATTTAAAAATTACTGTCTTTCAGTCATTGAGGTTTGTGGTCTGCAGCTGAGTAGTTTGCAATTACCGGCAGAGATTCTGGGACAGGGAACATGGGTATAGTCAGAGTAGCGTGGGGGCCTCTGAAAAAGACCCCTACCAAAACTCCGTATTAAACAGTTGAGCGCAGTCAGAGTCACATTAATTCTCTAAAGTAAAATGTCAGACTAGTAGGAGTATAAGCATTGTTCAGTGAAGCTGAGTTAAAACTAAAAAGCCAGGAGAAACTTGGCCTGGAATGTGTGAACATCCCCCAGATAAGAAAATAGCTCAGCATGGCCCATGTCTTCATTGTGTCAATTAAATGAGGCTATTGTAAACTTTACTTTAGCCTGCTAAAAGGCCCAGTTTAACTTTAGCTTTGCCTGGATGCTGCTTTTCCTCCTCGAGCCCCTAATGACATAATATATAACCTGGGCAATTAATACGGCAAGTAAGCCCAGCCACAGACTACATAGTAAAAGGCACGAAGGATCCCATCTTAAAGATGAGATTGCATTTTAGCACTCAGGAAGTTGAGAAGTAAGATTCTTTTTATTATTATTATTAAGGTATTACTGATATACCCCCATTTGAGGGTTTCACATGAAAAACCAATGTGGTTACTACATTCACCCATATTATCGAGTTGCCCCCCCATACCCTATTGCAGCCACTGTCCATCATTGTAGTAATTTGTCACAGATTTACTTTTTGCCAAGAAGTAAGATATTTTCTTTCATTTATTTATTTATTTTATTAAGGTATTATTGATATATATTCTCATAAAGATTTCACATGAAAAAACCATGTGGTTACTACATTCACCCCTTTATCGTGTTCTGCCCATGCCCCATTGCTGTCACTGCCCATCAGTGGAGTAAGATGCCACAGAGTCAACTGTTTGCCTTCTCTGTGCTGCACTGTCTTCCATTTGATCCCCCCACACACCATGTGTGCCAATCATAATACCCCTGAATCCCCTTCTCCCTTCCTCCCCTACCCCTCCTCTTTGGTAACTGCTAGTCCCTTCTTGGAGTCTGTGAGTCTGTTGCTGTTTTGTTCCTTCAGTTTTGCTTCCTTGTTACCTTCCACAAATGAGGGAAATCATTTGGTACTTGTCTTTCTCAGCCTGCCTTATTTCACCAAGCATATCCTGAAGCTCCATCCATGTGGTTGCAAATGGTAGGATTTGTTTTCTTCTTATGGCTGAGTAGTATTCCATTGTGTATATGTACCACATCTTCTTTATCCATTCATCTACTTATGGACACTTAGGTTGCTTCCATATCTTAGCTATCTTAAGTAGTGCTGCAATAACCATAGGGGTGCATATGTGTTTTTGAATCTGAGAAATTATAGTCTTTGGGTAAATTCCTAGGAGTGGAATTCCCAGGTCAAATGGTATTTCTAGTTTTAGTTTTCTGAGAAACCTCCATATTTCTTTCCACAATGGTTGAATTAGCTTACATTCCCACCAGCAGTGTAGGAGGGTTCCACTTTTCCATGTCATTGCAAGCATTTGTTGCTTAGTCTTTTCGATACTGGCCATCCTAACTGGTGTGAGGTGATATCTCACTGTGTTTTTTTTCTTTGGTATCATTAATCTACAATTACATGAGGAACATTATGTTTACTAGACTTCTCCCATCACCCATCTCCCCCCCACATACAACCATTACAGTCACTGTCCATCAGCGTAGTAAGATGCTGTAGAATCACTACTTGTCTTCTCTGTGTTGCACAGCTCTCCCTGTGACCCCCTACATTATGTCTGCTGATCATAATGCCCCCTTCCATTTCTTCCCCCTCTTATCCCACCCTTTCCACCCTTTCTCCGCAGTCCCTTTTCCTTTGGTAACTGTTAGTCCATTCGTGGGTTCTGTGAGTCTGCTGTTGTTTTGCTCCTTCAGTTTTTTTTTTTAATTCTTATACTCCACAGATGAGTGAAATCATTTGGTACTTGTTTTTCTCCGCCTGGCTTATTTCACTGAGCATAATACCCTCTAGCTCCATCCATGTTGTTGCAAATGGTATTATTTGCTTTCTTCTTATGGTGAATAATATTCCATTGTGTATATGTGCCACATCTTCTTTATCCATTCATCTACTGATGGACACTTATGTAGCTTCCATTTCTTGGCTATTGTAAATAGTGCTGGAGTAAACATGGGGGGATAGGTCTTTTTCAAACTGGGCTCCTGCATTCTCAGGGTAAATTTCTAGGAGTAGAAATTCTGGGTCAAATGGTATTTCTCTTTTGGGACTTTTGAGAAACCTCCATACTACTTTCCACAATTGTTCAGCCAGTTTACATTTCCACAAGCAGTGTAAGAGGGTTCCCCTTTCTCCACATCCTCGTTGTTTGTCTTATGGATGTTGGCCATCTTAACTGGTGTGAGGTGATATCTCATTGTGGTTATAATTTGCATATCTCTGGTGATTAGCTGCGTGGAGTATGTTTTCATGTGCCTGTTGGCCATCTGAGTTTCTTCTTTGGAGAAGTGTCTGTTCAGCTCCTCTGCCCATCTTTTAATTGGCTTATATGCTTTCTGTTTGTTGAGGGTCATGAGCTCTTTATATAATTTGGATGTCAACCCCTTATCAGATATGTCATTGATAAGTATATTCTCTCATACTGTAGAATGTCTTTTTGTTCTTCTGAAGGTGTCCTTTGCTGTACAGAAGCTTTATGGTGTGATATAGTCCCACTTGTTCATTTCTGCTTTTGTTTCCCTTGCCCGGGGAGATATTGTTCATGAAGATGTTGCTTGTGTTTATGTCCAAGAGATTTTTGCCTATGTTTTCTTCTAAGGCTTTTATAGTTTCATAACTCACATTCCAGTCTTTGACCCATTTCGAAGTTACTTTTGTGTATGGGGTTAGACAATGATCTAGTTTCATTCTCTTACATGTAGCTGTCCAGTTTTGCCAACACCAGCTATTGAAGAGGCTGTCATTTCCCCATTGTGTATTCATGACTCCTTTATTGTATATTAATTGAGAATATATATTTGGGTTAATATATGGCCTCTCAATTCCGTTCCACTGGTCTTTGAGTCTTTTCTTCTGCCAGTACCAAATTGTCTTGATTACTGTGGCTTTGTAGTAGAGCTTGATGTGGGGTAGCAAGATCCCTGCTGTTTTATTCTTTCTTCTCAGTATTGCTTTGGCTATTCGGGGTCTTGGGTGGTTCCATATGAATCTTAGAACTGTTAGTTCCAGTTTGTTGAAGAATGGTGTTGGTGTTTTGATAGATAGCATTGAATCTGTACTTTGCGTTAGGCAGTATGGACATTTTGACAATATTAATTCTTCCTATTCATAAGCGCTATGCTTTTTCCCATTTATTGGTATCTTTACTTTTAAATTGAATGATGTATTTTATTTCTCCCAGCATGCCAAAATATGTCAACATGAAATTCATATAAAATTATTCTTGAGATCCTTTGCACTGTTTTATTGCACAAAGTCTTCCACATCTAGCGTGTATTATGCCCTGTGGCACACCTCCCTTCAGACTTACACGCATCTCAAGTACTAGTAGCCATCTGTAGTTGGTAGATACCATACTAGACAGCTCACGTCTAGAGAGAATGTGACAGTTCTGGCCCATTTCTTTGCAGTCACATGGCCTGCCTGTTTTTCAGTGTAATTTCTGATCCGTGTGCATCAGCCATTCATAGGGCATAAAATGCAAGAACTCAAGAAGTTTTTCCAAATTCAGCTTTATACAACTAAGACTATAGATACCAAAGAAAACTTGTATGTATGTATGTATGTCACATAATTTACATATTTTCTGGCTTAGTGTTGTGTATGCCACTGAAAATAAACAACTGCTAAGCACTTTATCATCAATGGAAGATAATAACACAGAAGTAGACTTTCTGCAAACTATTTGAGCTTCCCTCCTACATTTTGCCAGAATGCTTTCCTATATTTATTTATTTATTTATTTTTACTGCTTTATTTTCTTTTGGTATCATTAATCTACAATTACAGAAAGAACATTCTGTTTACTAGGTTCCCCCCTTCACCAAGTACCCCCCACATACCCCATCACAGTCACTGTCCATCTGCGTAGTAAGAAGCTGTAAAATCACTACTTGTCTTCTCTGCATTGCACAGCCCTCCCCATGCCCCAAACGCACTATACATGCTAATCGTAATGCCCTCTTTCTTTTTCCCCGCCCTTATCCCTCCCTTCCCACCCATCGACCCAGTCCCTTTCCCTTTGGTAATTATTAGTCCATTCTTGGGTTCTGTGATACTGCTGCTGTTTTGTTCCTTCAGTTTTCCTTTGTTCTTACTCTCCACATATGAGTGATATCATTTGGTAATTTTCCTTCTCTGCCTGGCTTATTTCACTGAGCATAATACCCTCTATCTCCCTCCATGTTGTTGCGAATGGTAGGATCTGTTTTTTTCTTATGGCTGTATAATATTCCATTGTGTATATGTAAAACCTTTTCTTTATCCATTCATCTACTGATGGACATTTAGGTTGCTTCCATATCTAGGCTATTACAAACATGCCGCAATAAACATAGGGGTGCATCTGTCTTTTTCAAACAGGGCTGCTGCATTCTTAGGGTAAATTCCTAGAAGTAGAATTCCTGGGTCAAATGATACTCCTATTTTGAGCATTCTGAGGATCCTCCATACTGCTTTCCACAATGGTTGAACTAGTTTACATTCCCACTAGCAGTGTAGGAGGGTTCCCCTTTCTCCACAACCTCGCCAGCATTTGTTGTTGTTTGTCTTTTCAATGATGGCGATCCTTACTGGTGTGAGGTGATATCTCATTGTGGTTTTAATTTGCATTTCTCTGATGATTAGCGATGTGGAGCATCTTTTCATGTGCCTGTTAGCCTTCTGGATTTCTTCTTTAGAGAACTGTCTATTCAGCTCCTCTGCCCATTTTTTAATTGGATTATTTGCTTTTTGTTTGTTGAGGCATGTGAGCTCTTTATATATTTTGGATGTCAATCCTTTATCGGATCTTTCATTTATGAATATGTTGTCCCATACTGTAGGATACCTTTTTGTTCTATTGATGGTGTCCTTTGCTGTACAGAAGCGTTTTAGCTTGATATAGTCCCACTTGTTCATTTTTGCCTTTGTTTCCCTTGCCCGGGGAGAGATGTTCATGAAGAAGTCACTCATGTTTATGTCCATGAGATTTTTGCCTATGTTTTTTTCTACATCGTTTCATGACTTACATTCAGGTCTTTGATTCATTTGGAGTTTACTTTTGTGTATGGGGTTAGACAGTGATCCAGTTTCATTCTCTTACATGTAGCTGTCCAGTTTTGCCAGCTCCATCTGTTGAAGAGACTGTCATTTCCCCATTGTATGTCCATGGATCCATTATCATATATTAATTGACCATATACGTTTGGGTTAATGTCTGGAGTCTCTATGCTCTTCCACTGGTCTGTGGCTCTGTTCTTGTGCCAGTACCAAATTGTATTGATTACTGTGACTTTGTAGTAGAGCTTGGAGTTGGGGAGCGAGATCCCCCCCACTTTATTCTTCATTCTCAGGATTGCTTTGGCTATTCGGGGTCTTTGACGGTTCCATATGAATTTTTTAACTATTTGTTCCAGTTCATTGAAGAATGCTGTTGGTAATTTGATAGGGATTGCATTGGATCTGTATACTGCTTTGGGCAGGATGGCCATTTTGATGATATTAATTCTTCCTAGCCATTTATTGGTATCTTTAATTTCTCTAATGAGTGTCTTGTAATTTCATTGTATATGTCTTTCAATTCCTTGGTTAGATTTATTCCTAGGTATTTTATTCTTTTTGATGCAATTGTGAATGGAATTGATTTCTTGATTTTTTTCTCCTAATTCATCATTATTGTATATGAATGCAAGATTTATATGTTAATTTTGTCTCCTTCAACATTGCTGAATTCAGATATTAGATCTCATAGTTTTGTTGTGGATTCTTCTTGTTTTCTTATGTACAATATCGCATCATCTGCAAACAGTCAGAGTTTAAATTCTTCGTTACCAATCTGGATGCCTTTTATTTCTTTGTGTTGTCTGATTGCCATGGCTAGGACCTCCAGAACTATGTGGACTAAAAGGAGGGAGATTGGGCATTCTTCTCTTATTCCCAATCTTAAAGGAAATGCTTTCAGCTTCTCTCTGTTAAGTATGATGTTGGCTGTGGGTTTGTCATATATGGACTTGATTATGTTGAGGTACTTGCCCTCTATACCCATTTTGTTGGGAATTTTTATCACAAATGGATGTTGAATTTTGTTGAATAGTTTTTCAGCATCTATGGAGATGATCATGTGGTTTTTACCCTTTTTGTTGATGTGGTGGATGATGATGATAGGTTTTAAAATGTTGTACCATCCTTGCATTCCTGGAATAAATCCTGCTTTATCATTATGGATGATCTTTCTGATGTATTTTTGTATTTGGTTTGGAGTATTTTGTTGAGTAGTTTGCATCTATACTCATCAGGGATGTTGGACTGTGATTTTCCTTCTTTGTGGTGTCTTTGCCTGGTTTTGGCATTAAAGTGATGCTGGCCTCATAGAATGAGTGTAAGTCCCTCCTCTTCTACGTTTTGGAAAACTTTAAGGGGGATGGGTATTAGGTCTTCACTAAATGTTTGATAAAATTCAGCATTGAAGCCATGTGGTCCAGGGATTTTGTTCTTAGGTAGTTTGTTGATTACAAATTAAATTTTGTTGCTGGTAATTGGTCTGTTCAGATTTTCTGTTTCTCCCTGGGTCAGCCTTGCTAGGTTGTATTTTTATAGAAAGTTGTCCATTTCTTCTAGGGTATGCAGTTTGTCAGCATATCATTTTTCATAGTATTCTCTAATAATTTTTTTTCCTGTGGCATCTGTAGTGATTTTTCATTTCTCATTTCTGATTTTGTTTATGCATGTAGACACTCTTTTTCTTGATAAGTCTGGCTAGGGGTTTATTTATTTTATTTTCTCAATGAACCAGCTCCTGCTTTCATTGATTTCTGTTGTTTTATTTTTCTCAGTTTTATTTTTTTCTGCTCAAATCTTTATTATGTCCCTCCTCCTTCTGACTTTGGGCCTCAGGTTTTCTTCTTTTCTAGTTTCATTAATTGTGAGTTTAGACTGTTCATATGGGATTGTTGTTGTCTCCTGAGGTAGGCCTGTATTGCAATATTCTTCCCTCTTAGCATGGCCTTTGCTGCATCCCACAGATATTGCAGTGTTGAATTATTGTTGTCATTAGTTTCCATAAATTGCGTGTTCTCGGTTTTTACTTGGTCATTGATCCATTGGTTTTTTAGGAGCATGTTTTTAAGCCTCCATGTGTTTGTGGGCTTTTTCATTTTCTTTGCATAATATACTTCTTGTTTCATACCTTTGTGGTCTGAGGAGCTGGTTGGTACAATTTCCATCTTTTTGAATTTACTGAGGCTTTTTTTGTGGCCTAGTATATGATCTTTTCTTGAAAATGTTCCATGTGCACTTGAGAAGAATGTGTATCCTGCCATTTTGGGTGTAGAGTTCTGTAGATGTCTGTAAGGTCCATCTGTTCTAGGGTGTCGTTCAGGGCTTCTGTGTCCTTCCTTATTTTCTGTCTGGTTGATCTGTCCTTTGAGTGGTGTGTTGAAGTCTCCTAAAATGAACGCATTGCATTCTATTTCCCCCTTTAATTCTGTTAGTTCTTGTTTCACATATGTTGGTGCTCCCTCCTGTGTTGGATGCATGGATATTTATAATGGTTATATCCACTCTTTGGACTGACCCCTTTATCATTATGTCCTGTCCTTCCTTGTCTCTTGTTACTTTCTTTGTTTTGAAGTCTATTTTGTCTGATACAGGTACTGCAACACCTGTGTTTTTCTCCCTATTGTTTGCATGAAATATCTTTTTCCATCCCTTCACTTTGGGTCTTTGTATGTCTTTGGGTTTGAAGTGAGTCTCTTGTAGGCAGCATATAGATGGGTCTTGCTTTTTTAGCCACTGTGCAGTTCTGTCTTTTGGTTGTTGCATTCAGTCCATTTAGATTTAGGGTAATTATTGATAGATATATACTTACTGCCATTGCAGGCTTTGGATATGTGGTTACCAAAGGTTTAAGGGCAGGAGGGCCTGCCACATGTCCTTAGGGGGCGAGCCATGCGGCCAGCCGCCTGGGCTTGCTGGTCTGTGCAAAATTCCAAGCAGGCAGTTCGATAAGTTAGAAAACACATGAGGGTGGCGGGGAGGGTGGGGCACGCGGGGCCCACAAGCCACCTCCCTTTGGCCAATCAGCAGCTGCAGCGGGCACCTGTGGGGGTGCACTTTCTCCCCTGCACCGGGAGGGGAGGAAAACAAAAGCAGCGTCTCCTCAGCTGCAGTCGGACTCCTCGCGAGGCGTGGCATGGACCGGGTGCTCTTGCTGCAGGGCCGCTGAAGGCATTCCGACGGGAATTGCCATGCTGACAATTTGGCCGCTGCCGCCGCGGCTGCCATACCCTTCAAAGCCTGCACCCCCCACCATTAATGGGCCATTCTGCGAGCACGTGAGGGCCCTAAGCCATGGGTAGGTTGCAGCCCCTCAATATGGCCCACAGGGCTCCCTTTCCCACCCCGAGCGGCTGTGGCGGCTGCGCTGCTGAGTCCGCGCAGTGCCCGAGAGCCCTGACAGGACGTGGGGTGTTGCTGCGTGCGGCCGACTCCAAAGTTGAGCAGCCTGGCGGCGCAGGTGGTGGCCGCTCATGACGCTCCAGCTACACCTTCTCCAGGCGCTGGTTTAAGGTAGGCGGGGCGTGGGCGCGGGGACCCCTGAGGTGCAGGCAGGTGGGCTGTGTGTTTAGTGGGATGTGGGCCCCAGGCAGCAGGTTCTGTGACTGCTGCTGTTTTGTTCCTTCAGTTTTTCTTTGCTGTTATACTTCACAAATGAGGGAAATCATTAGGTACTTGTCTGTCACTGCCTGGCTTATTTCACTGAGCATAATACCCTCTATCTCCATCCATGTTGTTGCAATTGATAGGATTTGTTTATTTCTTATGGCTGAGTAGTATTCCATTGCGTAAGTGTACCAGCTCTCCTTTATCCATTCATCTACTGATGGACACTTAGGTTGCTTCCATATCTCGGCTCCTGTAAATAGTGCTGCAGTACACATAGCGGTGCATGTCTTTTTGAATGTGAGAGGTTGTTTCTTTGGGTGGATCCCTGGGAGTGGAATTCCCAGGTCAAATGGTATTTCTATTTTGAGTTTTTTGAGGAACCTCCATACTGCTTTCCACAGTAGTTGAACTACTTTACATTTCCCCCAGCAGTGTAAGAGGTTTCCCTTTTCTCCACATCCTCTCCAGCATTTGTTGTTCCTAGTCTTTTTGATGTTGATCATCCTAATTGGTATGAGATGATATATCATTGTGGTTTTAATTTGATTTTCCCTGATAATTAGTGAGGTGGAGCATCTTTTCATGTGCCTGTTGACCATCTGAATTTCTTCTTTGGAGAAGTGTCTGTTCGGATACATAGCCCAAATTTTAACTGTATTATTTGCTTTTTGTTTGTTGAGATGCATGAGCTCTTCATATGTTTTGGATGTCAACCCCTTATCGGATATGTCATTTATGAGTATATTCTCCCATAGTGTAGGATGTCTTTTTTTTCTTCTGATGGTATCCTTTGCTGTACAGAAGCTTCTTAGTTTGATATAGTCCCACTTGTTCATTTTTGCTTTTGTTCCCTTGCCTGGGGAGATATGTTCATGAAGAAATTGCTCATGTTTATGTCTAAGAGATTTTAGCCTGTGCTTTTTCCCAAGAGTTTTATGGATTCATGACTTACATTCAGGTCTTTTTAAAATCCATTTTGAGTTTATTATTGTATATGGGGTTATACAATAATCCAGTTTCATTCTCTTACATGTAGTTGTCCAGTTTTGCCAACACCAGCTGTTGAAGAGGCGGTCATTTCCCCATTGTGTATTCATGGCTCCTTTATCGTATATTAATTGACCATATATGCTTGGGTTAATATCTGGAATCTCAATTCTGTACCCCTGGTCTGTGGGTCTGTTCTTGTGGCAGTACTATATTGTCTTGATTACTGTGGCTTTGTAGGAGAGCTTGAAGTTGGGAAGGGAAGTCCCCCCTGCTTTTTTCTTTCTTCTCAGTATTGCTTTGGCTAGTTTGGGTCTTTGTGGTTCCATATGAATTGTTGAACTATTTGTTCCAGTTCATTGAGGAATGCTGTTGGTATTTTGAATGCAATTGCATTGAATCTGTAGATTGTTTTAGGCAGGATGGTCATTTTAACAATATTAATTCTTCCTACCCAAGATTATGGGATGAATTTCTATTTATTAGTGTCCTCTTTAATTTCTCTGAAGACTGTCTTAGTTTTCAGGGCACCGGTCATTCACTTCCTTGGTTAGATTTATTCGTAGGTATTTTATTATTTTTCATGCAATTGTGAACAGAATTGTTTTCCTGATTTCTCTTTCTGCTAGTTCATCGTTAGTGCATAGGAAAGCAACAGATTTCTGTGTATTAATTTTGTCTCCTGCAACTTTGTTGAATTCACATATTAGTTCTAGTAGTTTTGGAGTGGATACTTTAGGGTTTTTTATGTACAATATCATGTCATCTGTAAACAGGGAGAGTTTGACTTCTTCCTTGCCAATCTGGATGCCTTTTATTTCTTTGTGTTGTCTGATTGCCATGGCTAGGACCTCCAGAACTATGCGGAATAAAAGTGGGGAGAGTGGGCTTCCTTGTCTTGTTCCCAATCTTAGAGGAAATGCTTTCAGCTTCTCACTGTGAAGTATGTTGTTGGCTGTGGGATTGTCCTAAATGGCCTTCATTATGTTGAGGTACTAGCCCTCTTTACCCATTTTGTTGAGAGTTTTTATCATGAATGAATGTTGAATTTTGTCGAATGTTTTTTAAGCATCTATGGACATGATCATGCGGTTTTTGTCCTCCTTTTTGTTGATGTGGTGAATGATGTTGATGGATTTTCTAATACTGTACCATCCCTGCATCCCTGGAATAAATCCTACTTGTTCACGACGGATGATCTTTTTGATGTGTTTTTCAATTCGGTTTGCTAATCTTTTGTTTTGTATTTCTGCATCTGTGTTCATCAGGGATGTTGGTCTTTTCTTTTTTTGTGGTGTCTTCGCCTGTTTTTTGGTATTAGGGTGATGCTGGCCTCATAGAATGAGTTTGGAAGTATCCTTTCCTCTTCTACTTTGTGGAAAAGTTTCAGGAGGACGGGTATTAGATTTTCACTAAATGTTTGACTAAAGTCAGCGGTGAAGCCATGTGGTTCAGGTCTTTTGTTCTTAGGTAATTTTTGGATTACTAGTTCAATTTGGTTGCTAGTAATTGGTCTGTTCAGATTTTCTATTCTTTCTGGGTTAGCTTTGGAAGGTTGCATTTTTCTAGAAAGTTGTCCATTACTTCTGGGTTATCCAGTTTGTTACCATATAATTTTCCATAGTATTATCTAATAATTTTTTGTATTTCTGTGGTTTCCGTAGTGATTTTTCCTTTCTCTTTTCTGATTCTGTTTATGTGTGCAAGCTCTCCTTTTCTCTTGTTTGGTCTGGCTAGGGGTTTATCTACCTTGTTTATTTTGAAATAAACAAAGAACTTTCTCCTGCTTTCATTGATTCTTTGTACTGTTTCATTCTTCTTGATTTTATTGATTTCTGCTCTAATCTTTATTATGTTCCTCCTTCTGCTGATTGTGGGCCTCATTTGTTCTTTTTCTAGCTGTGATAATTGTGAGCTTAGACTGTTCATATGGGATTGTTGTTCTTTCCTGAGGTAGGCCTTTATTGCAGTGTACTTCTCTCTTAGCACCTCCTTTTCAGTGTCCCACAGATTTTTGCATTGTTGAATTATTGTTGTCATTTGTCTCGATATATTGCTTGATCTATGTTTTTATTTGGTCATTGATCTGTTGGTTATTTAGGAACATGTTGTTAAGCCTCCATGTGATGGTAGGATTTTTCATTTTATCTGCATAATTTATTTCTAGTTTCATACCCTTGTGGTGTGATAAGCTGCATCATTTTTGGGGGCTCGTCCGGGATAAGTTTGGAGGTGAGTATCAGCATCCAAGCCTGCCTTTTCTTTCACTGTCCTTATAGAAGGAAGCCGTCTGTGGCACACAACATCGGGCGCTCATCAACCACTTAAATGGGACTAGCCCGGCTGCCAATCTCAAAGTCTCTAGTGACAGGTTCCCGGCATCTCCCTCAGGGGATCCCCCATCTCCCTTGGGTGCCGGGAAAGTCACCTGAGTGGAGGCCAGGATTCCCCTTCAGAGGCATGTCCCTTGATGTGAGGGACTGAGGAAGGCTGTGGGCAACTGTGAGAGTCTAGGCTGCGGCTACACTTTAGCGGCTTCTCAAAGGCCCATGTGTCTGGAATCAGAACCTGACAGCCCGACTGGGTGTCCATGAGGAGTGTCTCTCTTTCTGTCTCTCTTTGACTTCCAGCCTGATTCTTCAGGCCGCCCAGGCCTCTGAGTGAGGCAGGGGGCGTCCCTAATCTCTTCTAACATCATCAACATCACGGAACTTAATGCTCACCACCGCAAGGTAGGAGATGTACGCTTTGCTCTTATTCCTGACAAAATGCTGTACTTTTTATCTCATAAAAATGTGTCTCGTTCATTGAAGAATGCTGTTGGTATTTTGATGGGGATTGCATTGAATCTGTAGATTGCTGTAGGCACGATGGCCATTTTGACAATATTAATTCTTCCTAGCCAAGAGCATGGGATGAGTTTCCATTTGTTAGTGTCCTCTTTAATTTCTCTAAAGAGTGTCTTGTAGTTTCTCAGCATATAGTAGGTCTTTCACTTCCTTGGTTAGGTTTATTCCTAGGTATTTTATTCTTGTTGATGCATTTGTGAATAGAATTGTTTTCCTGATTTCAGCATCTGTCGTCTCATATACATAGAATGCAAAGAAAGCAAGAAAACAAAAACAATTTGTTAGGATCTTAGAACTCTTAGAATTTACTCTGAACAACTTCCATACCTATCACACCCAGCAGTCTGGTATCCTCATACTGTACTTCTTGTAATTAAAAGTTTTGTATCTTCTGATCAGTACTTATTTCTTATAGTTGAATATCACGTTATTCCAATTTCCTCTCCTCTCCCCCTGTCTTTGGTAACACCAATTTGATCTCTTTTTCTATGAGTTTGTCTTTTTTCTGTGTTTTTTTTTTTAAGATTCCAAACATAAGTGAGATTATATAGTATTTGTCTTTCTCTGTGCACCTCATCTCACTTAGCATAAGTCCATTAGGTCCATGCATGTTGTAGCATAGCAGGATTTCCTCATTTTTATGGCATAATAGTAGTGTGTGTGTGTGTGTGTGTTCGTGTGTGTATACAACGTCTTTGTCCATTATCCATCTATGCAAGCTTAGGTCATTACCATGCCTTGGCTGTTGTAAATAGTGCTGCTATGAACATTGGGGGGCACATTGTCTTTTTGGGATATTGTTTTCATTTCCTTGAGCCCCTGATCACTGTATCCTTTTCAGGATGTCGTTTATGCTCTTGTCCCCTTAACCACCACTGGACAGGAGAGTGCCAAAAGGAGGGCTAAATGTATTTTTCCTGTAATGGAATTTCAGCTATTTCCTGTAGCTATGAAATAGCAGCCCTATCTCGTCCTAATGACCAGAGTCAATTACACCTGCCAGGAGAGTGACTCCTTTCCTTGTCTGCTATTTCCCTGGCACAAGAACTGTGAAGCGACCAGTTGGCAATCATAGCTTAAAGCTGAATGGGACTCCTGCTGTGTACTCCGGTAGGAGTATTCCCCCTTTCTGAACAAACACTTCAAGACTTGCAGAGTTGTGGAGACAAGCAGCACAAATTCCCAAGTGAGTTACTACAACTGAAGGCAGAAAATATCCATGCATACTTCTATCCTTGGTTTCAAGCTGATATATTCTACCTTTTGGGTACATAGCATCATAAAATGGTCATTGGATTAGGGCATTTGCATTCCACTGCATCCTTGAGATGCTGACCTCTCAGGGTATCATCTCCAAGCGTGTGACTTAGATACATCTTCAAAAAGCTATTTAATTGCTTTATGGGCCAGCAGCTTCTGGATGGTATGGTAGTGATAGAACCAGGGAGTCTTGTGGCTATGTGTCCATGATCTGTTAAGTGTGATGTGGAATCTCATGTCGGAATACTGAGTCTCTGAAGGTCTTCAGGTAGTGGCACTGATTGTACACACAAAGCCCCTGATGAGACCAGAGCCCTGGTTGACACTTGGCAGCACAGCCTGGTGAGACACTGGAACACAATGCCCAGTTAATCCACACCCAGACTTCTGACCTATAGAAACTATGAGATAACAAATATGTGTTATTTTAAGCCACTAAATTTGTGGTAATTTGTAATGCAGCTTAGAAAACTGATATAGGCCCTGTGGACCAAAAAAAGCTTATCCAAATCTGGAACATCGTTTATGCTAGTTAAATGAATTGTTGCCCTTTTAGGGTAGAAGGGATCCATTGTAATCAATTGCTGACAAGTAGCTGGTTGATCTCTTCAAGAAATGGTGGCATATTGAGGGCTTAGTAGATCTCTGTTGTTTGCAGATTTAACATTTGGCAGTTCTAGTTACTGTAACAGCCTTGGTAAGTGGGATTTCATGCTGCTGGACGCATGCTCAGTTCCCGTTTCCAACACCATGACTATTCTGTTGATACATCCACTGCACCAGCCCGTGGATAAACAATGACAGGCTGGCTGATATCCACTGGCTTGTTATTCTATCTACTTGGTCATTTAGTACATGATAGGTGCTCTCTGGTGAGTATCAACATGTGATACAAATTTCTTCATGCTCTGTGACCATTCTCCTGTGTCTATATAAATTCCTTTTCTCCAAAACTCCTTGATCCCACCACCCTTCTACTCTTTCTCCTTCCAGGAACTTGATCAACCATTCAAGCAATTTGCAACTGTCCAAAAGTCCACATATTTTCTAACCTAGGGCCTCTTCCCTTTCCACGTGAAGTGAATGACCAGGTACACCCATTGGGAGAATCCCCCTCACTATAGGCTTTCAGGGCAGCACCCATGTGGGGATGTAGGTCAGAGCAGTCTGCTGTTAGCATGCACTCTCATACTGAGCCCTGAACCAAATGTGTCCTCTTTCTTGCTGATTAGCTAACCAAAGGGTCATTGCCACGGCCCTCCATGTGAGCTGAGAGAGAAGCACTGATGCAGCAGTGGTCGGTTCCTGGGACAGTGGGCTGCTTGCCCAAGGTGCTTGATCATGTTCTCTGGCTCTGGCAGCTCCAGCTCAGAGATGTGGCACTTCCACCTTGCTATGGATCTTGGGGGTGCTCAGGGCAGGATGGGCATTTCTGTCCACTTAGCTGTGTGGTGTTCTAGGGTTGGAATCAGGCCCAGTAGAAAGCCAGGAATAATTTCTCAAATGTTGAAATGTAAAATTTTCCACTGAGGAGCATTGGCCTTTCTTCAGAACTCATGAGTTCAGTGTTGTGATTCTCCTATTGTGATTTGCCATAAACTTCTAACCAGTTTCAGCTAGGCCCTGCAAAGGAACACATTCGGTTGGCGTTTGGGCCTTATGGATGTCCACTATAGGATTCCCAATCCCTGGATCTTTTGATCCCTTCTTCTACCATCATCCATGGCACTTTCTATTCCACTTTGTGTGAGCCATCACTTTCTTTAAAATTCAGAGTGCCATTAGATTCATATTAGCTCCTCCTCTTGGAGTCCTTAACAGAATGTTACAACCTATCACAGGATAATGTTCCCTTGTCAGTAAATTCTCTCCTTTCCAACTCTATGTTCTGCCCACTTTATTCATCACTTCAGGATCCAGTTTCCATACGTATTCTCCTGGGCTTCACAGGCACATATTGGCTACATTGTGCAGCAACTCAGGCCCAACACATCTCCGGCTGGAAGGTGCTATGCCTAAATCCTCATTGTGGTTTTGGTAACCAGAAGGGAAGTTGAGAGTAGAAACCGAGGGAAAGGGCACATCCACTCTTACTGAAGTGTCTGCATTCCTTCAAGTAAGGGAAGAGCAATAGCTTTCAATGGGGAAGAGTGGGCCACTTCTGCAGGCTCAGACAGGGAAATTTGGGGATTCAAGATTTTGAATCATATTGAGCCAGGGTCCCACTCCTTCCCAACCAGGCCCCAAACCTTGGCAGAGACAACGTGGAGTTAAAAACTCAGCCATCTCTAGAGATAGTCTTCTTGCATTATCAAATCCTGACTCAGATCCTCTTCTTTTTCACTTCCCAGCTGCAGGAGATGGCAGTCTCTTTGTATGCTGCCAAGGGGTCCTCTGGCTTTTATACTTCACCTCGATTTGGTAATTAATCACCCATCAACTTTTCATGTCTTCTCCAATGCATGGATAGCTTGCAGCAACAGCTATCCAATTCTATAGTCCTTTAATGATTTACTCTTAAACTCTCAAATGCCTGAGCTATTAACACCTTTCAAAGTACTCTTTTCTGCTGATATTCCATCACAATTCAGTATCAGTAAAGGTTTTAACAACTGCACCACTGCCACATCCCAGTGCTGCTGATACCTTACCTACCACCAGTTAGGTATAACCAGCCAGCAGATAATTAAACTCCAAAATCCCCTTTTAGAGCCTGCTTCCATAGGACCATCTCCAGTATCAACTGTCATAGATTGAGTTTCCTATAAACAGACTCTGAGACTAGGATTTGTGTACAAGGGGTTTAATGGGGAACACTTTCAGGTACATGATGTATAAGAGAGTAAAAGTATCAGGACTTGTCAGAGAGATGTTGAACTGTGATGGGGTCACAACAGAAGCCTCAGCCAGTCTCCCAGGGGGCTCTGAAGCTGGGTCAGTCATTGGGTTCAGGCTGGACCTGGAGAAAGGTTATAACTTTGGGAAAGATCACTTCCTTTGGCCAAGGTAATTCCTAGGGTCGCTCATGACAGTGAGCCAGTGACAAGGAACACTGTGGCCTAGGGGAGTGAGTGTGTCCATCCCAGCAGAAATCTGCTAGCATACCGCCACATTCAGTTCACCTGTCAACACAAGGTGAAGGAGACAGAGAGATACCAGGTGATCAACTAGAACTGTCAGTTCAACCATCAGTGTCAATTAGAACTAGCTGTTCTAATGTTGGAGAATGCAACTTCAGATAAATACTAAGCAACAAATGATTCTAAACCCTACCCTTTGAAAGTAATGCAAGCCCTGCTGGCAAAGAATACTCCTCCAAACTCACTCTTGCCCATCCCATAATTGGTGCAGCATGCTGTCTGCTTGAGGCATCCCTGCCCCTGCTGGGCAGAAGAACCAGCAGAACTGAGACCCCAACAGGCAGCCATGACAGTGGCTTCTCACTTACCAAATAATCAGGTCAGCTGTCTTGCATACGTCTATATGTCTATCAATATAGCTGTATATGTATATATATATTTTACATACATATCTCTATATATTTTCACCACCTTCATTCATCCTGTAAAGTTTCAGTCAGCACTGCAAGTAGAATTCAAAAACAAAACATTTAAAATAAGCCATGAAGTTCTAAAGAGATGAAAATACCTAGCACAATGCATGCTGTCTATAAAATACACAGTCATATTCCTTTGTAATAAATGCTTACTAATCAGTTCTGAGCTTCATAAAACAATAGGAGTAGAATGACAATGCTGTCATTTGTATATTCTCCTTCAGTTCTCTAACAGAAAGCTTTCTTTCCTCTGCCACCTCATTCCTGACAATGTTAATGATTCACTATAAAGCAGTTTCTGGGCTCTGATTTGTAACATTCAGACTGGTTAGATGGGAGGGCTCGGCAGGTTTCTGGGGAGTGTTTTGGATGCAGAAATGCCTTGGAGATAGCACTTTATTATATTTAGGACAAGTATGACATAACACTTCAAGGAAGAGGCCCCTATACATATTGAGAAGGGATTTCTATGGTTTAAGTGGGGAGGAGAAGGTTGGTTTAAAAGAATGCCTCTGTTTTTTGAGGCAACATAAAGATAGGAAGCAGAGAAATGGAGGCAGGAGACAGAAGGGTACATGCCTGCTTTGCCTATTCCTGTATAACTAGAATATTTATAATTCAAATACTTATCTTTAATAATTAAAAACTGAGGAATATTAAAGACAAAAGATAGAGAATATTATGTACACATGTGTAGGCATCACGCATTAAGTCCTCACCCTTGCAAAACGCAGCAAGAGGCAGCTTTAAAAGGAGGGTATAAAGTGAATATTTTTAAATGCCTTGAAAATGGAATTTCTAATTCACTCCAGTTCTGCCAGGAGTAATACCCTTACTTCTGATTTCTACACACACCATCAGTCACAGGAATAGGTACTAAAAATACCCAGTGTGGTGGCTTGACATCAGCACATCAACAATTAAGAAGTAGATACAGATATTTCAGGTTTTCAAAACCATAGTATTTTCCTCCTGGTTTTTGAAAACCTTGTATTTGCACAGGAAAAAGAAAAGTATTTTTCAATTGTTTTCACAGAATATTTAGCAGCACAGTCTATGTAAACTACCAGTTACAATGGAATGTAATAGTCTACCACCACCAGGAACTCTCTCTGATCTTCTGCCTCTTCTCAGACAGCAAAGAAACAAAGGAAAACAGCCCTTGCTGTGGATTGAGAAGAGTGTTTGAAAAGAGAAAGACCTCAACTGTGCCCCCCGGTATAATAAAGCTGTTGATTATAACCATGATCACAATGTAAATAGTGAAATAAAAATAAAAAATACATATATAACATAGGGAAGGAAACAAAAGGCCAACCGCATTTAAAGTCAAAAATAGAAAGAATAACCAAAAAAACATACTGTTCAATTTCAACCTAACAATTCTAAAGTGAGTGAAAAATAATGCAAACTAATGGAGCACAATTGTTTATATTACAGTAGCAGGAAAGCGGAATGCTTAGTGGCCAAAATGTGAACAAATTAAGATACTGGGTGAAATGGTCAGGTGTCATTGTCTTTGAAGGATGTGCCCTCTGTGGTAACAAGTTTATGAGTAATAGTTTCTACTCATGTCTAGAACAGACATGTTAATATTTATACCTTTGCTAGTTATGGCAAGGAAAAGATTAATGAAAAATAAAGTGTCCACATGTTTTTACCTCCTCACCACACCAAGTAATTCCTAGTTGAACATTAACTCAAACTGGTTATGCTGGAGGTGGAGAAGGGAGGAGGGGGACCCACAGCTCCTTCTGTGCATAGGAAGAATAGTGCCGACCAGTGGCTGGGCATTGATTATAGTTAGCAATGAAACTCAAAGTCACATTTAAGGCTCATTTTTAGAACTGGAGCTTGGGCTTGGCTGCTACAGTACTCGATGTGCTAATGATCTTAGGTAAGGCTTAGGTGAGGCATCTTTTACACCTGAGATGATGCCACTCCTGTGCTATGAAAAAAGCCAGGGGTACCCTGACCAAGAGCATTAGCATCAAACCCAATATTTGCCAAAAGGTATCATTTGCGGGGCCCCAACTGGGATTAACAGATCCAGAGAAAACAATGATTTTACTAAATACTAGATTTCAGGGGAGTAGGATAATAAATAAATCTCCTTCTTCATGTAGATTTTGTAAATTGAAAGGAATTCTGATTTCCCAAGAATCACTATACATTGTCCTGCTGAAGATGAGAAGGTTGAATGAAAACTCAAGAATCAGACTACCCTACATAGCTGCAAGATTGTGAAACTCAGCAGTTGTCCGTATCATCAAATACTTTTCCCGTGTTCACTCTGTCGGTAGCCTCACAGAGAGGGGCCCTTATCTACTTGCACTCGTGCTGTTTTATCTTACATCCTTATTAGCCTTCCACAAAGTGCAATCATAATTAAATTCTAAAGCCAACAATGAAGTTACCCGAATCACCGTCCACCTAGCTGCCAATGATGGTGGTAAGAATGACAATGTCGCTCTTCACTTCTTTAATTCTGATTTGGCAGAATTTAGCTCTCTGACCTCCTGCAGTTATCAGTACCACGGGCTGCTTAAAGGCTGTGCAGAAGCATTTCTGTTTTATTTGTTCTAAATTTACTGGTTATTAATTGCACAGTGTGACTTCCTCTTCTATTAGTTGGCAGATTTCACTCTAGCCTTCAAAAAGCTAAAGATTTCCATCAGGTTTCTTTCTATTTCTGTCTTTCCTGGACATCTTCCATTATTTGTACAATGTTCTGTTTCTTTCACCACCTTGTTACCCTTTTCTGACATTCAAGTTAGATGAGCATCCATGGCACTTATTTAATTATTTTGTGTTAATGAAGATTTGTGTTTTCTTAGCACCCTTTCTCATTTTCTCACAAATTTCGAGAGAAACTGCCTTTTTGTTGCAAAGGTTATATAGTGAACTGTTTTCATGTTGTTGAGTAATATAAAGTTTTACCTGGTATTTTTCTCATTCACATAAATTGAGACATAGAGAATGACCTCTGCTATGCTTAGAAAGACAGTGGCAGGGTAAATGCACGCAGCCTAGGGGTCACTGTAATTTCCTCCATTGTTCTCATGCAGTCAAGAACCTCCTACTCATGGACCAGATCTTATAACATACAGGGAAAACAGTTCATTTATAGCTGTTTCAATTGATATCAGAACTTGGGATTTTTGTCTATTGGATCAGGAAATTTAGGTGTCAACTCAGAGTCTCAACAGTTTTCTGTATATGAATGTATGAATTTATAAATTGGACTTTCTTTGAGGAATTCCAGGCTCCAGAAGTTTTGTAGCATCTTGGTTCTTTTTGAGCAGCTGCACCTAACTGACTGTCTTCCAAAAAGACCACTTCTGCTCCAGCCAGCAGCAACCCTCAGCCCAATCTAAAAGAGCATACCATTCCCGGTCACATTTCAAGTGCTCCACTTCATCTATTTACCTGTCCACACTCCATCCACAAAGGCTTTAGGGAGGCATTTGTACAAGAACTATTTCATAAGAATGGACTGAGAACTAGAGACCAGATAAAAGATTGCAGAAAAGCATGAGTAGCAGGGGTTCTAAATCGGATACTCAAAAATTTAAATATTGCAAATAGGAAAGTCAAGCCAACACTTTATAAGGTAGAGAAAGCCCTTATTTGTTGGAATATCATGAGAATTGAGACAGAAGAGGAGGGAAGATTAAAGGCAGCAAAGGACCAGAGGGTAACTGAGCGACTGAGTTCCTACAGGGCTTCACTAGACACCTGGCACTTATTTCTGGAAGAGCCTACCTTTGCCCCAAGAACTCCCTCTAAGACTTCTTAGAACCAGGCACCTCTGAAGCTCAATATGGAACACTGATAGCAGTGAATTTCATGTTAAAACATTCCTTTCAGATATTCTTATTTAACAAATGAAACAGGCACAGGCCACATACTCCATGTGCATATATGCCATTAATATTGCAAGAATCAGGCAAAATAGTAGGAAGGTCTCAGTGCCTCCTACCGTGCATGTCCTTCAAATTGGATTAGCAGAGTCATCTTCCTGTGAAAGGATTGCATGTAAGTGGTTTTGTGTTTCCAAATTCATTTATATCTGATATTTCATGTTACTCTCACTGTGTCATAGAGTTGGGTTACTATTTTATCCCCAGTTTCTGCAAAACTGAATGGGAGGGACGGTGGCCTGAAGGGGACTAAGGCGAAAGAAAGTTTGTGATACACCTAAGGTGATAAAGAAGGCACCAGGTTCTCCAGAAGAGGATGCCCTATCCTCTCCTCTTCTTTACCCTGAATGATTCCTTATTCTAAGGACTTTATTCCAAATAGCATCATTTAGCAAGAAAAAATGGCATAAATATGCCATCTTCTTTCTAAAACATACCATGAAGACTATTTAATAGATTGCTATAAGCAGCTTCTTAAAGTTCCCAGAATTTCTGCTGGAAACAAATAAAAATTATAGACATTGGTAATATTCTGTCACATTAGGATTATTCTCAAATGGACTGATAGGCTATAAATAATAAGCGACTGTTAGTAATACATCATTAAATTGGGGACAGTGGGGTTTTGAAGAAATAGGGTTGGGACCAATGCTAAATGAAATGTCCAAATTAATGCCCTAATGGAAAAGCAAACAGCTGTGAACATACCAAAGTAGAAAGGCCTGCAAGCACAAAGGAAGATCATAGGTGGAAAATTTTTAATGGAACGAGATTTAATTTAGATAAATCTGTAATAACTTGCTCATGGGAAAGTAATTCCTATCTCAGTAATAACAAGCAAGATTCTTCTAAAAGAACAGTAAAGTAGAAAAAGGATTGAGTGTAATGGCTAACCTTTTCTGAGCATTTACAATGAATCATTGAGGAAATGTTGTAAGTTAAAACCAAACCTTCAGAATTCTGCCATTTTTAATGAACTATAAATTTTAGTTCCAAACTACTGTTGTTTTATGTTCACCAGTTTAATAACATAAATTGCTGCCCTAGTGTCCCCATCTATGACGTCAAATCATCTGATAAATAGTTCCACCTTTCTGTGATGCCTGGGGTTCAGAAACAAAGATTCCCTAAGGTTGATAAGATAAGTTCTTTCAAGAGTCCAAACAACCCATTGCACTTAAAATACTCCACTTTGAAACAGAAAACAAAGACCTATAAACTGGTTCCCAGGGAGAGAAGTCTGGTTTCAGCTCTGGTAGCATCAATCACAAATACATGGCAGATGTAAGATTGTAACCTTGGAAGCAGCTGGTAATGGTTTTTTCTTTTTAGCATTCCAGTACAGTTCACAAAAGATGCTCAATAATTTATTACACAGTCAAGTCAAAATCCAGAAAATTTGATCAGATTATTTGGCCATTTTTGAAAAGAATTGAAAATGAAACCTTAGCAGTATGCCATGTGCCAAGAAACCCGTATCTTCCCTCCTTGTACACAGAGCCATTTATTGATTTATTATGCCAGCCTGGCCTCAGTTTCTGCCCACAGTGGAGACACAAGTATTAAAATTGAAGAAGAGCTACAACTGGCAGTAAACTTATAAATTAAGTTATCGTATTCTGAAGAATGATCCACTTGTCAAATTTCAAGTTATTTTATTAAGTAATAAATATGACGATGTATACAAATGGAACTTTTTAAAGACTTTCTCTCCTTTCCTTGCATTAAATAAAAATCTGTTAGTACTACATTGTGTGACTAAGTATCACACTCCCCAGAATAGGGCAGAGCCATGTCTAAAGTATAAAGGTATCAGTGTCTCCTGTCACCATACAAAGATATTAAAATATTATTGACTATATTCCCTGAGTTATACTTTTCACCCCAATGACTTATTTATTTTATAATTGGAAGTTTGTACTTCTTTATACCTTTCACCTATTTCAGTCAAGATGCTGTCCTCCTCCCCTATGGCAACCTCCAGCTTGTTCTCTGTATTTATGAGTCTTTTTGTGTTTTGTTTCTTTGTTTCTTTTTTTTTTATAGATTCCACATATAAGTGAAATCACATGGCTTTTGTCTTTCTCTGACTTATTTCACTTGGCATAATTCCTCTAGGTCAGTCCATTTTGCTACAAAAGGCAAGATTTCATTCCTTTTTATGGCTAAGTAATATTCCATTGTGTGTTTATACCACTTCTTATTTTTATTGAAGTATCAATCATATACAATCGTATAGTATTTTCAAGTATATAACACAGTGGTTCAACAGTTAACCCATATTATTAAATCCTCATCCCCTCAGTAGTACCGTTGCTCTCTGTTAACATTGAAAGATGTTACAGAATCATTGACTATGTTCTCCATGCTCTACTACAATCCGCATGACCAGCTTATGTTATGATTGAGAATTTTTTTTGATCCCCTTTATCCTCCTCAACCTTCCCACCCTTCCACCCCAACCCCTCCACCATGGTAACCACCAGTCACTTCTCAGTATCTATGAGTTTACTGTTGTTTTGTTCATTCTGTTTATGTACCATATCTTCCTTATTCATTCATCAATTGATGGACACTTTGGCTGCTTCCATATCTTGGCTTTTGCAAATAATGCTACACCAAACATAGGGGTGCATATATCTTGTTTAATTAAGTACCCAGAAGTAGAGTTACTGGGTCATATGTTACTTCTATTTTTAATTTTTTCACAAACATCCATACAGTTTTACATAGTAGCTGCACCAATTTTCATTCCACCAACAGTCCACAAGGGTTTCCTTTTGTCCACATCTTTGCTAACACTTAACTCTTGTCTTTTTGACACTAGCCATTCTGACTGGTGTGAGATGATGCCTTGTTGTGATATTAATTTACATTTACCTGATGTTTTTAATAAAATGTCAGGCATATTTTCATGTGTCTGTTGGACATCTGTATGTCTTCTTTGGGAAAATGTCTATTCAGGTCATCTGCCCATTTTTAAATCGGATTATTTGGGGTTTTTGGTGTTAATTTGTATGAGTTATTTGTATACTTTGGATATTAGCCCCTTATCAGATATATTATTTGCAAGTATATTCTTCCATTAAATCGGTTGCCTTTCATTTTGGTGCTTTCCTTTTCTATACAGAAGCTTTTAAGTTTGATGTGGTCCCATTTGTTTATTTTAGCTTTTGTTTCCCATGCTTGGGGAGACATACCTCTCCAAAAAATTGCTAATGCTGATGTTCAAGAGTTTACTGCCTGTTTTCTTCTAGGAGTTTTGTGGTTTCAGGTGTTTTATATGTAGGTTTTATTCCATTCCAAATTTATTTTTGTGTATGGTATAAGACAGCAGTCCAGTTTCATTCTTTTTCACATAGTTATCCAGTTTTTCCAACACCACTTATTGAAGAAACTGTCTTTTTCCCATTGCATAGTCTTGCCTCTGTCATAGATTAATTGATCATATAAGTATGGGTTTGTACCTGGGCTCTCTATTCTGTTCCATTGATCTATGTGTCTTTTTTGTGCCAGTACCATACTGTTTGTATTACTGTAGCTTTATAGTATAGCTTGAAATCGGGGAGCATGACACCTCCATTTTTGTTCTTCTTTCTAAAAATTTCTTTAGTTATTTGGGGTCTTTTGTCATTCCCTACATGTTTTAGGGATTTTTTCTCTAGTTCTATAAAAAATGTCATTGGTATATGGATAGGGATTGCACTGAATCTGTAGATTGCATTGGGCAGTATGGCCATATTAACAGTATTAATTCTTCCAATCCATGAGCGTGGAATATTTTTCCATTTATTTGTGTTTTCTTTGATTTCTTTCATCACTGTCTTACAGATTTCAGAGTACAGATCTTTTATCTCCTTGGTTAAATTTATTCCTAGGTGTTGTATTTTTTGATGCAGTTTTAAGTGGGATTGTTTTCTTATTTTCTCTTTCTGCTACTTATTTATTAGCATAAAGAAATGCAATAGATTTCTGTATAGTGATTTTATATTCCACAACTTTATTGAATTCGTGTGCTGATTCTAATAGTTTTTTGGAAGAGTCCTTAAGGTTTTATATATATAGTATCATGTTGTAAATAGTGACAGTTTTACTACTTCCTTACAGATTTGGGTGCCTTTTATTTCTCTTTTTTTGTCTGATTGCTGTGACTAGGGTTTCCAAAACTATGTTTAATAAAATTGGTGAAAGTGGGCATCTTGTCCTGTTCCTGGTCTTTCAGTTTCTCACCACTAAGTATGATGTTAGCTGCAGGTTTGTCATATATGGCCTTTATTATGTTGAGATATTTTCCTTTTATACCCACTTTATTGAGAGTTTTAATCATGAATGGATGTCAAATTCAGTCAAATGCTCTTTCAGCATCTATTGAGATAAACTTAAGGTTTTTATCCTTCCTTTTGGTAGTGTGGTGTATCACACTGATTGATTTGTGATTGACCTATCCTTGCATTCCTAGTAAAAATCCCACATGGTCATGGTGAATGGTCCTTATAATGTATCTTTAAAATTTGGTTTGCTAATATTATGTTGAGGAGTTTTATGTCTGTATTTATCAGGGATGTAATTGATCTGTAATTTTCTTTTTTTTTGTAGTGTCTTTGCTTTCTGTATCAGGGTAATGCTGGCCACTATGAATTTAGAAGCATTCTTTCTTCTTCTTTTTCTTCCTCTTTTTTTTTTTTTGAATGGTTTGAGCAGAATAGGAATGAACCCTTCTTTAAATGTTTGCTAGAATTCACCTGTGAAGCCATCTTTTGTGTGGTGGTTTTTTAATTTATTATTATTACTGATTCAACTTGATTTATAATGATCAGTCTGTCCAGATTTTCTATTTATTCCTGGTTCAGTCTTAGATGATTGTATATTTCTAAGAATTTATGCATTTCTTCTAGGTTGTCCAATGTGTTGGCAATAAAGTTTACACAGTAATCTTTTATAATTCTTTGTTTCTGTGTTTCTTATAATCTTTTGTGTTTCTGTGGTGTTCACTGTTACTTCTCCTCACTGTTCACTGTTTTTATTTGAGTCTTCTTTTTTTCTTGATGAGTCTAGCTAAAAGTTTATAAGTTTTTAAAATCTTTTCAATGAACATTTCTTAGTTTCATTGTTCTTTTATATATAAATATTTTTAGTCTCTATTTCACTTCTGCGCTAATCTTTACTTTTTACTTCCTTCTACTTACTTTGGGCTTTGTGCTTCTTCTAGCTCCTTTAGATGTGGTGTTAGATTGTTTATTTGAGGTCTGAAGAGAGTATCTTATAGGCAGCTTAAAGATGGGTCTTGTTTTTTATCCCATTTTGTCACTAATCTTTTGATTGGAGCATTAATTAATTTACATTTAGAATAATTATTGATAGGTATATATTTACTGCTATGTTGTAAAGTATTCTTTTTGTTCTTGTCATTCTTCTCGGATCCTTTCTTCTTTTCTTGCTCCCTTCCTTTGTGCATGATGACTTTCTTCAGTGTTATAATTGGATTTCTTTCTCTGTATTTTTTGTGTATCCATCATAGGCTTTTAGTTTGTGGTTACTGTGGGGTTCATATGTGATGTCCTACATATACAACAGTTTATGCTAAATTGATGGTAGCTTAAGTTCAAACACATTCTAACAGCACTACATTTTTACTCCCTCTCCTCCACATTTTATGTACATGATGTCTTACTTTATGCCTTTTAATTTGATGATTCCCTTATTTTTAGGCACAATTTATTTCACTACTTTTTGTCTTTTAACTTAAACTTCATATTAGCTTTTAAGTGATTGGCCTACTACCTTTAATGTATTTGTTTTTACCAGTGACATTGTTTCCTTTCATAATTTATTTGCTTCTAGTTATGGCCTTTTATTTTCCTCCTTAACATTTTTTTATAAAGCCACTTATGTTTATCTGGGAAACTCTCTCTCCTTCAATTCTAAATGATGACCTTTACAGGTAGCATATTCTTGGTTGTAGGTTTTCTCCTTTCAGCACTTTGAATATGTCATGCTATTCCCTTCTGGCCTATAGTTTCAGATGAAAAGTCAGTTGATAGCCTTATGGGGTTTCCCATATATATATAACTAATTGTTTTTCTCTTGCTGATTGTAAGATTCCCTTAGCTTTGGACATTTTAATCATGACATGTGTTGGTGCGGACCTCCTTGGGTGCATCTTGCTTGGGCTCTCTGTGCTTCCTGGACCCAGATGTCCATTTCCTTTCCCAGGATAGGGATGTTTTTGGCTGCTATTTTTTCAAATAAGTTTTCCAGCCCTTTCTCTCTCCTCCTTCTGGTACTCCTATAATGCAAATGTTAAGACATTTGATGTTGACTTGGGATCCCATAACCTATCCTCATTTCTTTATATTATTTTTTCCTTTTGCTGTTCAGCTTGGGTGCTTTCCATTACCCTGTCTTCCAGATCACTGATTTTTCCAGATTAATTCCAGATCAATCTGATGTTGATTCCCTCTAGTTTATTTTTTCATTTCATTTGTTGTATTCTTCAACTCTGACTGATTCCCTTTATATTTTCTCTCTCTTTGCTGACATCTTCCATGAGTTCATCCATTCCTCTATCAAGCCCAGTGCATGTCATTATAACCATTACTTTCAATTCTTTATCAGTTAGATTGCTTTACTCAGTTCCATTTAGCTATTCTTCTGAAGTTTTGTCTTGTTCTACATTTGGAGCATGTTCTTCCATCTCCTTATTTGTCTGACTTTCTGTGTTTGTTTCTCTGAATTAGGTGCAATAGCTACCTGTCCCAGTCTTGATGGAGCGGCCTTGTGTAGGAATGTCCCCTTGGTGCACTGCCTGTTCCAGGCAGCTTTGGCTGGCTGAGTAGAGTCTGGATAAGCATGGGATGGGGGTGTCCCAGTGTGCACCACACTGCAGTCACCCTGGTGGAGGGACTGGGGGGCAACAGAGCATCAGACAATCGTATCTCAGTATGCCTTGGGCCAAGATTTCTCTGTAGGGACAGCCAGGGGCCAATAAGGAATAGGCCAAGAGAGTCCCTCTGCTTACTGGTACTGCCTTGGTAAGACTGCCAGATCACCAGTGGGCACACTTGGGCCTAGGTGGATAGGTAACTTGGGGCACATCCAGAGCCAGTGTGGGCATCCTGCTCCATGCTATCAGTGTGCAGGGGAAGTGTAAACAATGGCACTTGCCAGCACCTCTTATCTGGGAGTTGTAGCAGTTCCCCAGCCATTTGATATGTGCTTTGTTTTTTAAGTTGGCTTCCTTCACTTATAGGCTAGCTGCATTTTGTTATGCTTTTTCTCCTGTGCCCAGGGCAGGAGAATCTGTGCATGGGTCCCACAGTGATAATCCCTCCCTACCTCAGGTAATGGGACTGGGGATGAGGTTCCCACGTTACTGGGTCTGTCTCTCCTATTTTTATATGGCCTTTCTATTCCTTGTTGTGCAGAAGGTGTTCCCCTCGCCCTTAGTTTTTCCTCAGGAGGAATTGCTCTGTATCTAAGTGTGAATTCAGAAAAATGTGAGAGGAGGTGAGTCCAGGCTCTTTCTACACCACCACCTTGGACTTTCTCCTAAGTTGCTTCCTTAGATGAATAAAATAATTGCTTTTTGCCAACCCGGATCATGGGTCCTACACTGTAGTGCCTGACAAGTATTGGGTGAGGGAATGTTTTCCCACAGTTGAAAGTATTTGAACTCTCAAGGAAAATATCTCTATAGTGTCATTCAATGTGATGGGTGAATTTTAAGATGATCCATCTATCTAAACATTCTGAGTGTGTCTCAAAAGCCCTCTTTCTTTACCCTATTTTCTGTTGAATTACGAGCAGTCCAGATGGGCCTAAAGAAGTCACAAAATCAACTAGTAAGAATGTAATGCATCATAGGTATTTCTTTATATATTACAGACATTCAAGATTCATTAGCTAAGATTATCATGTGAGAGTGAATAACACACATCCTGACACAGAGTCAGGCCCTCAATAAATGTTCATTTATTACCTTCATCTCTTCCTACCCTCCTTAATTCACTCTCCTTCACCTCACTTCTTTTTTTCTCTCTCTCTCATTAGCCATCATCTTATTGCTGCTTCACTACATTGTAGTAGGCAATCTAATCTCTTGGTAATGGGAATGAATGTGATTATCAGCCTCAGCTATGGATTTTGGTATACATAATATGGAATCTGTCTTGGATCTACTTTCTCTTCTTGCAAATTAGAGAGCTCGTTGTCTGATCCACTGCTATGCAAAGGGAAGTTGCAAGAATTAATAACATAATAGGCTTTCCCTCTACACATCCTTTAGGGTTTTGTGACCTTTAAATATTTCATATGTGCTTCTCCAGAATCCACAATAATGCCTGTGAAGTTATACAGTTTAGCTCAAGGATGAGTCCATGTCCTATAAAACCTGATGCATATACAATTTGGGAAGCTGTATGTAAGAAAAAATTGCCAACGGTAACTTAGGTCTAAAAGTAAATATTTCTATAGGACAAGAAATAAATCACAATAAAATACAAATATTAAGGAATGAGAAGTACCAGAAACACCATAAAGTTCAGAAAAAATAATATAATGTTCCTCCTCATTAACTATCTGACATCTCTACTACTTTTTGGCTGTATACTACATATTACAATGGTTTTGTAATAGAGAAGAAGTTCATTCTTTCATCTAGCATGGTTATCAAAAACTTTTTATTACTAATAGTTTAGAAAAGCTTCAGTCTTTTTTGCTCTGTTGACAGCAATTTTGATGTGTTACAATATCTGGAACCACCACACTCTGTCAGAACAAGGCCTGCTGGATGGACTAAAACAAAATCCCATATATTATGACTTCACATGGCCACATTCATTGTTCAGAGTCATGTTACAGGTCTGTGTCTACAAACACATGATTCTTACATTCTATTTTGCATGACTCAAATAAAAATAGAAAATTAATATGCCTTATTTCATGATTGTATAAGCCCCTAAATCAAGTATTCCATTTTGACTAAATTTCAAGATAATTGAATTTTCTACTTCTAATTTTACACACCTGGGGATTGGAAGGATATTTCACAAACTAGTTCTGTCTGTTTGCAGTTAGTGTCTTTCTCTCTTTCTTCAATGATCTACATCCTTCTGATACCATAGGACAAGTTAATAGTACAATTTGAACACTTGCCTTGTATCTTTGGCCAAGAACCCAGGTAAGTTGGTAGAGTGAAAGTAAGAGTACTCAAAGTTGCCATTCCTACCCTGGGGGGGGGGCTAGAGAAATAGTTAACTATACATAAAAGCAACTGTGAAACACATAAATAACCCAGTAAACCCAAATCAAGTATATGGCCTCCTGAACTCTCCCTTTAGCCAGATCTCCCCAAATGCCAATCCAATGCCAATCTTTGCCTGAAGTGAAAGAATTTATGACTAGTGGAACATCAGAGTGGAAACAAAGAGAATCATAATTGATTTTGGTTAAAATAGTTTAATATGGCAAAATTTCCAAAAGTATATAACCATAGGAACATATCCCTTGTGTGCCTCCCATGGAAAGTGTACACACAAGTGTGGGACCTGAGATTGTAACCTTCATGAACTTCATGAGGAATCTGCCTCAGCTGCAGTAGTTAAAAGCACAAGATTAGGGGCCAGGCCCACCAAGGTTTCAATCCCTACCTAGCCGTGTGACCTCCACCAAGTCCCTGAGGCCAACTAACCCTTCTCTGGCTTTCATTTTCCATTCAAAGCCCATGTATCTCTTCAAACCCAGCTTGAGATCTCACCTGTTCTCCCTAGTTTTTCAGATTTTTCAACTTGTTGCTGAATCCGTTCTTTGAAGGTTATTATAGCACTGTCCAATAGAAATATAATGTGGGCCACATCTGTAATTTTATATTTTATATGGCCAGGTTAAGAAACTAAAAATATTAAAATTGAATTAAATTAATTTCAATAATATTTTTATTTAACCCAATATATCCAAAATATTATTTCAGCATATCTCTATTTTTAATGATTAGTGAGATACTCTATATTCCCTCTGTCACATCATAGCTTTGTAACCCAGCATATATTTTGCACAGATAGCTCGTTCAAGTCAGAATAACTATATTTCAAATACCCAATAGCCACATGTATCTAGTAGCTGCCATATGGCTCATGCATGTCTATAACATGAATAGTTTGTACCATAGTACTTAGTATGTAATTATAGAGCATCATTGTGTTTGCTGGTGTTTCCTAAATGTCGATCCATTCCAGGCTAGTCTCTAGGTTCTTTGAAGTAGGGAACTCTTCTTAGAGTTCTGTACCTCTGGAATGCAGTGCCCAAACGCAGTGGTCTTTAAGTCAGGGTTTGCTGATCAACAGTCTGGGTACATTTAGAAATCCTAGAAGGAAAAATGCAGCAGACAGTGTGATTTCTATCCACTGACACTACTTTAATCACTCTATAAATGTTGCTAATTCCAGAAGGCAAATTATTGGAGTTTGTGAATTAATGCCATTTGCAGACTGGTGTTATTAAATCTGTACTGGCATTAGTGTGAATAATGTAAGAGGCAAAAACAAGAGGGAGTATTGCACAAGTAATGCTTTGCTTATGGGGTAACCAGAGTAAGGTTCTTCTAGGTATGAATGAAGAGTAATACAATCTCACCATTACACCTAAGGTGGGGTTCCAGTTTTTTAACTGTTTACTTACCAGTGATAAAAAAAATACTAGTTCACTTCTGATGTGCAACTCTGTTAATAGAAGTAGAGGTTGATTTCAAGGTACAACCAGATAAATCACACCCACTGGCGTACCACATCTAGTGTGCTACACAATACTCAGGTCTTTCTACAAACCTTTGAAACTGTGGCATAGTAAAGAATTTGCCACATCTCTGGCCTTGTAATTTTAAAAAATCCAGGAAGAACCAAGTTGTACAGCACAAATATGGTGGAAGCTGGATTTCCAAACATAGTCTTTGTTTCTACAGGCATGTAAGATAACCCAATTTACAATATGGAAAATTTTTTCACTTTACAATGAGTGGAGAAGGGATTTTAAAAGGTATGACTCATCCAGTGAATCATTGAAAACCCTAGGAAAGGGTAATTTGTCATTTTATAGTTATATTGGCTTTAAAAAAACTTTAAAATATATCCTGATTATCGAGTTGACAACAGACAATACTTGCCATATTATATCACCTTACTTGATGGAAAATGTTGTGTCTTATTTGTTTCTCTGTATGTAATAAAGGTAAAGTAGAATATTCCAAAAAATTTACTGTTGTCTACTCTCATGTTGAAAAGCTGCCTCCCCAGTATATCCTGCAAAATATGTTCATAGACACACCTGAAGGCAACTTTAATTACTTCTCAGTGTTGGAACAGTTCCTTTCATTTTCTAATTTTCAGCTTTCCTATCAAAATCCTAATTAAGGGTGTGAGTTCTTTTTCTGGATGCCTGTATATCCAAGCTCTACAATACAATTGTAAACTTCTTGAAGGCATAAGCCATCTCTTGCTCATCTCTTGCAGCTCTCAGCAGAGCTTGGATAGAAAAAACATTCAATACATGTGCTAGAGATCGTTATGATTTTAATCATGACTTACAGGAGTGTCATTCAGCAGACCAGGGACACGTGACAGCAGTGTCAGCCATTACGGATGCACAGTAACATTTTTATATTTCTATCTATTCCAGTTCCATTCCTGGGATATCTTTTTAAATAAAAAGTACGTAAAGTTTCCTCAGCACTTTTATTCCAAAAACTCAAGTTGAATTTTCAAAAATTAAAATAGAATCTAAAAGGTCTAACTATATTGTAGCATCAGTCTTTTTCTCCCTTACAGTTAAATCTTAAATATTTTTTAGTGTCTATCCATAGTTAAGATTCCAGTTTACAAATACATGTCTACTATGGGTTTTTTCCAAATTTAATAATACCCTAAAGCCTAATTTTGTGTATTAGATTTATTTAAAATGTGGTTGCTACTCAACAATTTTGGAGGAAAGTTTATTACATTAGGTGTAACATTTACACTAAACCCAGAAGTTAAAACTCTCTGTAATTAAGAAAAACAGATAGACTCCAAATAGGAAGCATGGAAGCCAAAGGGAGTTAATGTGCAGCACTGGGTCATCTGGCCACATGAACACTCCACCCAGAAGATTCAGCTGCAAGAAAATGAAAGCATGTAAAATGCGCATGGGGAAATGCAAGTGTGTGGTGCTCACTGATGCCAGACTACAGAAGTGGCTCAAGAGTAAGAGGCCATTGATGAGAAGAAGGTTTGGATTAACTGTGGCATTGATGTTACCCCTGGAAAGTGAGTAGCACTCAATTGTGAGATGTGCATTAGTCTCTTCAGACCACTAGGGTTCAAAGTGTTCCATAAGGGGTGATTTATTAAATGGGTCCTAATTTCTTGGTAATGTACCTTCCAAAAGTCACTTCTGTATGCTATGATTAGGCCTGGGATTTACCAAGCGCTGTCATTCTCTGTACCTCCATAATGGAACTCTAGGATGTGGGAAGCTACATATATATCTAATTGAGGTTCAGAGTCCTACCAACAGAGCCAGGCAACCTTTCATTTAATCCTCCAATGTTTAAACACAGAGATGCAAAAGTGATACACCCTGTAGTAAAATATGCCTTTCAGTAAATGCATATACATTTTAATAGAATATAGATAACAGGTTTATTGTTTTGAAAAATAGACACATTTTTAAGATTTCTGAATTTGTCCATTGCATCAAAGTCTTTCTTAAGAGTATTAAAATAATCATGCTTTTTGTTTCACCATCTACAAACACATTTTCTTTTGGCTTGTTTGTTTCATATGAAGGCCAACCAACATGACTCCCCTACTGGGTTCCAACCCAAAAGCGGAGCTCAGTGGATCAGCTAGCCACGGATGACCCCTGGGTACACACCAGGCCTGCTTGGGCACTGGCTCTTTTAATCAGCTAGGCCAGCAGAGGGAGTGCAAGAGCATTGTTTCAAAAACCAAATGAAATTTTTTAAATGATAGTGACAATTAGAAGGAGAAGATTTGACATAAAACTGCAGGGGATTATATAGCCGAATCTAAATACGGGAGCAGGCTTGGTAATGTCATATAGGCAAGAGACTAGAACCAGAGACAGGACATGAAGTCACTGCCATGGTCTTATGATGTTCGTGAACTCACTGAAAATAGCTGAGCCTTACTTTTTCAATCTTGAAAATGTCTGTCAAAATAGTTTCCATTAAGAAAGGCTATTGGCCTCTTTTAAAAAGAATGGTTCCTTAAAAACAACTCCATTCACAATTGCATCAAAAAAATAAAATACCTAGGAATAAACCTAACCAAAGAAGTGAAAGACTTATACTCTGAAAACTACAAGTCACTCTTAAGAGAAATTAAAGGGGACACTAACAGATGGAAACTCATCCCATGCTCGTGGCTAGGAAGAATTAATATCGTCAAAATGGCCATCCATCCCAAAGCAATATACAGATTTGATGCAATCCCTATGAAACTACCAGCAACATTCTTCAATGAACTGGAACAAATAATTAAAAAATTCATATGGAAACACCAAAGACCCCGAATAGCCAAAGCAATCCTGAGAAAGAAGAATAAAGTAGGGGGATCTCACTCCCCAACTTCAAGCTCTACTATAAAGCCATAGTAATCAAGACAATTTGGTACTGGCACAAGAGCAGAGCCACAGACCAATGGAACAGACTAGAGAATCCAGACATTAACCCTGACATATATGGTCAATTAATATTTGATAAAGGAGCCATGGACATACAATGGCGAAATGACAGTCTCTTCAACAGATGGTGCTGGCAAAACTGGACAGCTACATGTAGGAGAATGAAACTGGACCATTGTCTAACCCCATATACAAAAGTAAACTCAAAATGGATCAAAGACCTGAATGTAAGTCATGAAAGCATTAAACTCTTGGAAGAAAACATAGGCAAAAACCTCTTAGACATAAACATGAGTGACCTCTTGAACATATCTCCCCGGGCAAGGAAAACAACAGCAAAAATGAGTAAGTGGGACTATATTAAGCTGAAAAGCTACTGTACAGCAAAAGACACCATCAATAGAACAAAAAGGATCCCTACAGTATGGGAGAATATATTTGAAAATGACACATCCGATAAAGGCTTGACGTCCAGAATATATAAAGAGCTCACATGCCTCAACAAACAAAAAACAAATAACCCAATTAAAAAATGGGCAGAGGAACTGAACAGACAGTTCTCCAAAAAAGAAATACAGATGGCCAACAGACACATGAAAAGATGCTCCACATCGCTAATTATCAGAGAAATGCAAATTAAAACTACAATGAGGTATCACCTCACACCAGTAAGGATGGCTGCCATCCAAAAGACAGAGAACAACAAGTGTTGGCGAGAATGTGGAGAAAGGGGAACCCTCCTACACTGCTGGTGGGAATGTAAGTTAGTTCAACCATTGTGGAAAGCAGTATGGAGGTACATCAAAATGCTCCAAACAGACCTACCATTTGACCCAGGAATTGCACTCCTAGGAATTTACCCTAAGAATGCAGCAATCAAGCATGAGAAAGATCAGTGCGCCCCTATGTTTATCGCAGCACTATTTACAATAGCCAAGAATTGGAAGCAACCTAAATGTCCATCGAAAGATGAATGGATAAAGAAGATGTGGTACGTATACACAATGGAATACTACTCAGCCATAAGAAAAGGGCAAATCCAACCATTTGCAGCAACATGGATGAAGCTGGAGGGTATTATGCTCAGTGAAACAAGCCAAGCGGAGAAAGAGAAATACCAAATGATTTCACTTATCTGTGGAATATAAGAACAAAGGAAAAACTGAAGGAACAAAACAGCACCAGAATCACAGAACTCAAGAATGGACTAACAGGTACCAAAGGGAAAGAGACTGGGGAGGATGGGTGGGTAGGGAGGGATAAGGGGGGTGAGAAGTAGAGGGGTATTAAGATTAGCATGCATGGGGGGGTAGAAAGAAAAGGGAGGGCTGTACAACACAGAGAAGGCAAGTAGGGATTCTACAACATTTTGCTATGCTGATGGACAGTGACTGTAAAGGGGTTTATAGGGGGGACCTGGTATAGGTGAGAGCCTAGTAAACATAATATTCGTCATGTAAGTGTAGATTAGTGGTACCAAAAAAAAAAACAAAAACGGGCAGTTCCTGTGTGGTAACCTCCAATGAATTCTACACAAGAGTATAAAGGGCATATAAAAGTGTAGGCAAAGGGTCTGTTTGTGTTTATACAGAGGATCAAAGCCTAATTGTGCTACCCCAAAAATGAACTAAGATATGATATGAAAAATAACTTCCAACATCAGCACTCTCTGGAAGACTCATGCCAGAAGATGATCATCAAAAAACCCCAACAAAGATCCACGCACTGCTACAGCTGTAGATGCACTCATCCCACCAGTTCCTGGACTTGCCATGGTAATGAGGAAGGAGATATCTAAACTGGCCTGTGCATACAGTAAAACAACAAATTTGACTGGATCTATACTGTTGGAACTCAATCAAGAATTAGGAGAAGTGCAAATTGTAGCGCTCCAAAATCTTACAACTACAGACTATTTACTGTTAAAAGAACATAAGGGATGTGAACATTCCCCAGGAGTGGGTTGTTTTAATTTTTCTTATTTCTCTCAGACTGTCAAGTTCAGTTGGACAATATCCACCATATCATAGATAAGTTTTCACAAATGCCTAAGGTGCCTAACTGGTTTTCTTGGTTTCACTGGAGATGGCTGGTAATTACAGGTATGCTTTGGTTATGTAACTATACTCCTATTATGTAAATGTGTGTGCACAATTTAAGTAGTAGCTTAAAACCTATACATGCTGAAGTTACTCTACAAGAAGATATGTCAAAGAAATAATCAATCTTCCCATGTTTTCTGCCGCCTGCTACTTCTTTAGCTTTTCTTCTTCCTTCCTAATTACAACCCTTAAATAGAATTCGTGCGTCATATCAAATTTACCGATTATCATAATTCTTCCAAGTGGTAAAGATACCTCAAGACAAATGCTGGGCATAGAAGCTACAGGTCAAAAATATGCAAAGAAATAAAAAGCTAACCATTTCAAATAATAAGGCTTCCCTCTCACTTACCAACTTTACATTTCCCTGTATGGCCCCGGAAGATGACTGGTTAGCCAGAGACGGGTAAGATTCCTCAAGGGAGGAACAACCTAAGACAGGCACAGTCGCAGGGGGGTCATCAGGTGAGAAATTGGGGATCAACAGAGGTGAGGCTTAGAACCTCACACCCCCGTTCTGAGAGAAATCTTCTGCATACGTGGATGTTTTATTGCCCTTGTCTAGCTTGGTTTAACACATAGTCTACAGGCACACACCTGATAATCTACATTTGCTCTCTTACAACACTAAACTATGTTTTCTACCTTTATCGTGTATCTACCTACCACTTCAGCATTTTATTAAAAATAATAATAATAAAGTGAGAAATGTGGTATCCACATATAAATCAAGTATAAAAATCAAATGAGTATTCATATTTGAACTGACTGTTTATAGTTCATAATGCATGAGCAAAACCGAAATTTTCTATGATGACGGCCCTTGTACTGTTCACTATGTAACTTATTCACTATGTAAGAATTTGTTCTCCATGTAAGAACTTGTTTGTTATGCCTCAGAAGATTGGAAACTGAAGAAAATTAGGTTTGGGGTGGATTAATGATTGTGCATTGAGCATTGACTCCCCTATACAGAATTTTATTGTCATTAACAACCATTTGATCAATAAATATGAGAGATGCCCTCACAAAAAACAACAACAAAAAAAAAACAGAGCCACTTTTATTTTTTGCCTTTCAATATACAAAGTGATTTTCCCACTATACCTGCAGCACGTCTGCGCAAACACTCACACACACATATGTATAAGGATAGATTTTTCCTTTAGAGAACACAGAAAATACAAAAAAATTACCATTGCAAATTTGAACTGTTAGCATCTGGAGCATATAAAATGTGTGTTCACCTCTTTTTTTTTATTAACTAGGCTCCCCTGATCCGAATGAACTGGCAAATTGTAGTTTGTCTCCTCTTCTCTCTGGTCCATTGATTTCAGCCTGGACATACTGATTGTAGACTTTCTAGGTTGTTCACAAACAACTCAGGTTAAATTAACTTGAGGACAGTGTTTGAAAATGCAGAATTACTCACACTTTTTCATGCCTGTTATTAAGCATTGTTTCCAGAAGATCAATATTTTAATTACAGTGAGATTCCCTACGGGTGGCCCTCAGTAACAAGAAGTGTGTTGTGTGAGTTGACTGGAAAAATAAAGAGAAGGAAAAAATTCTTTATAGCACATTGCCTTTGCAAAAGTAACATCTCCAGGATGTTGAATAGAGTCTGGTCTTCAGCCTATTTAAGGTTGGTCCTATTATCTCCATCAAAAGTTTACCTCCATGAGTTCATGTTTGATAGGAAGGACTTATAATAGATACATGCTAATACTTATTGTGTTTTTGCTGTGCAATGGGAATTGTGCTAATCATGTTGAATTATATACTATGAGGTTGGCTCTGTTATCCTTCCCTATTTTAAAAGTGAAGAAACTAAGGCTATTCAACAGTTAATCTGTGGCCTTATAACAATAAGTGGAGCACTATGTTAAGGTTAGCTGTATCTTTCCAAAAAGGTAACAATATTTACTCTGATGCTCTTCTTTTATTTATTTATTTATCTAATAATTTTTTAATTTTGTTACCATTAATCTACAATTACATGAAGAACATTATGTTTACTAGGCTCCCCTCTTCAAGTCCCCCCTAAAAACCCCATTACAGTCACTGTCTATCAGCGTAGTAAGATGTTGTAGAATCACTACTTTTCTTCTCTATGTTGCACAGCCCTCCCAATGCTCCCCACCTAAATTATACATGCTTATCATAATTCCCCCTTTTTGTTTCCCCGCCCTTATCCCTCCCTTCCCACCCATCTTCCCCAGTCCCTTTTCCTTTGGTACTGCTTGTCCATTCTTGGGTTCATGTGATTCTGCTGCTGTTTTGTTCCTTTAGTTTTTCTTTGTTCTTACATTCCACATGAGTGAAATCATTTGGTGCTTGTCTTTCTCCACCTGGCTTATTTCACTGAGCATAATACCCTCTAGCTTCATCCATGTTGTTGCAAATGGTAGGATTTGTTTTCTTCTTATGACTGAATAATATTCCATTGTGTATATGTACCACATCTTCCTTGTCCATTCATCTACTGATGCACACTTAGGTTGCTTCCATTTCTTGCCTATTGTAAATAGTGCTGCGATAAACATAGGGGTGCATCTGTCTTTTTCAAACTGGGCTGCTGCATTCTTAGGGTAAATTCCTAGAAGTAGATTGTTGAGTATTTTTGCATGTATATTTGTCAACGATATTGGTCTGTAATTTTATTTTTTCCAGGCTTTGGATGGTTTTGGTATTAAGGTGATGCTGGCTTCGTAGAATGAGTTTGGAAGTATTCCTTCCTCTTCTACATTTTGGAAAAGTTTAAGGAGGATGACTATTAAATCTACACTGCATGTTTGATTAAAGTCATCGGCTAAGCCATCTGGTTCAGGTGTTTTGTTCTCAGGTAGTTTTTTCATTAGCAGTACAATTTTGTTGCTAGTAATTGATCTGTTCAGATTTTCTGTTCTTTCTGGGTGAGCCTTGGAGGGTTTCATTTTTCTATAAAGTTGTTCATTTCTTGTAGGTTATCCAGTTAGCATATACATTTTCATAGTTTTCTCTAATAATTCTTTGTATTTCTGTGGTTTGTGTAGTGATTTTTTCTTCCTCATTTCGGATTCTGTTTATGTGTGCAGGCTCTCTTTTTTTCTTGATTAGTCTGGCAAGGGATTTGTCTGTTTTGCTTATTTTCTCAAAGAAACAGCTCCTGCTTTCATTGATTCTTTGTATGGCTTTTTCTTCTCAATTTTCTTTATTTCTGCCCTAGTCTTTATTATGTTCCTCCTTCTTCTGACTTTGGGCCTCATTTGTTCTTCTTTTTTTAGTTGTAATAATTGTGAATTTATACTGTTCATATGGGATTGTTCTTCCCTGAGGTAGGCCTGTATTGCACTATACTTCCCTCATAGCACCACCTTGTCTGTGTCCCACAGATTTTGCGTCATTAAATTATTGTGTCATTTGTCTCCACATATTGCTTGATTTCTGTTTTTATTTGGTCATTGATGTGTTGGTTATTTAGGAGCACGTTGTTAAGTCTCCACATGATGGTATGCTTTTTCATTTTATTTATGCAAGTTATTTCTAGTTTCATACCCTTGTGGTGTGAGAAGCTGCATCATTTCTGAGGGCTCATCTGGGATAATTTCGGAGGTGAGTATCAGCATCCCAGCCTGCCTTTTCTTTCACTGTCTTTATAGAAGGAAGCCGTCTATGGCACAGAACATTGGGCACTCGTCAGCCACTTAAATGGGACTAGCCCAGCTGCCGATCTCAAAGTCTCGAGTGACAGGTTCCCCTGTGTCTCCCTCAGTGGATCCCCCATCTCCCTTGGGAGCCAGGAATGTCACCTGAGTGGAGGCCAGGATTCCCCTTGAGAGGCATCTCCTTGGATGCGAGGCACTGAGGAAGGCCATGGGCAACTGCCAGAGTCTAGGCTGAGGCTATACTTCTGTGGCTCCTTAAAGGCCCGCATGTCTGGAATCAGACTCCGGCAGCCCAACTGGGTATCCATGAGGAGTGTCTCTCTTTCTGTCTCTCTTTCACTTACAGTCTGGTTCTTAAGGCTGCTCTGGCCTCTTTGTGAGGCAGGGGGCATCCCTAACTCTCTTCTAACTTCATCAATGTCACAGAACCCAATGCTCACCACCACAAGGTACGAGATCTTCGTGTCACTTTTATTCCTGACTAAATGATGTTGTGTGTATGTCCTAAAAGTGTGTGTGGACACCAGTTAGCCACTTAAAAGACAATCATCATCGTCTACCAGTCTTAAGTCTCGTGTGGAAGGTTTCCCAGTGTCTGCCACTCATTGGTCCCCCGCCTCTGGATGGACAGGTATGTCAGGGAGTGGCAGAGCAAATCTCTTCCTTTCCTCTCCTGATCTGCAGACTGCGAGGGCAGACCAGACTAGTAGACGGCTTGTGACTCTGAACAAGGCTCTGGCAGTGAGAGGTCACACAGTCCCTGCACTTATCAGACAGGCAGGGGGCTCTCAAGGAATGATCCAGAGTGTACTCTGCTAAAGCTTGTGCAGAGAAAAGTAGGATCTAGATTAGAACTCCCAAAAGGCATAAAGTAGGAGCACACTGGTAAGGTCGCACTAAAAATCCAGAGCTCTGAGGTGACCCTTGCTTAGTAGGAAGGCAAGAGGGAAATCAAGGCAAGGTGCAGGCCATGGTGGTTAGCAGTGGTGAAGCCCAGTAGGCCTGGCAGAGGAGGTGATCGACCACTGTCACAAAGGCTACAAGGCGAGGGTACACCCTCATGGAGAGAGAGGCTGACCAGGTGCTGGATGTGAGGCCCCACAGAGGGAGCACCCTGGCTTGCCTGTGGGGGCCGAGGCAGGTGCAGGCCCAGTAGGTCTTTGTGCCTGTGCACTGATGTCACCCCCATGGCCCTGCCTGGTGGCCCATCTCCAGAGTGTATGGGTAGTCACAGGTAAGGGAGTCACCTTTTGGGGATACCTAGGCCTAGTTTGGATTAGTGGCCCTTGAGCTTGCTGAGGTGGCAGGCCAGCTAGCTTGCTGGGAAATTGCTTCCCTCTCTTCTGTCAAGGTGGAGGTGGTATTTCACTACATTTAGGCATTTAGGTTTGAGTGAGTTCTATTTGAAATGGAATTGTAGCTTTTAGAGCTATGTTTTTTTTTTGTTTGTATGAAAAAGGTGCTGAGCCTAAAGAGTTGAGTGAAGGTGGCAGGAATTCTAAGAATATTGATGTCCTTGCATTTCTATTTAGGGAAATGATTGTGAAGTAATTTATTACACATGTATGAAAGTGATGAGTAAAGTCACATCAATCATGTCGAGATGAAGTGATGTAGTAGAAATAAAGCCCCTACACCTTGGCCTAATACACAGGAGACACACCATTGGTGCTCTTTGCTCTCCTGTCCTGGTTTATTACATTAACTAACTTCATAGTTCAGAGTGGTCCCAACCACATTTCAAGCAAAATCTTTCTAAAACTGCATAGAAACACTTGGCAAGATATTCCCAGAGGCTAGTGGAAAAATTACTCTTTCTGATCACTGTTTGTTTGCCAGGTGTTCTCTCTGTCCCACGTTTCTTTCCTATTTTTGCATTTCCTGTGATTGTAGACTGAGAGGGGCAGTGGGGTGCATCTCTGCTAGATGTGCCTTTGGGTCTGTTGAGGGGCCGTGCTTCTGTGGTGATGGCAGTCCTCTTACCTTAAACATAGCTTGTCCTCTGATGTATTCATGCAGGGTTACTTCTCTTATGCAATCAAAAGTGTAGGAAAATGATTAGATTTTTATGTTCTCAGTTGTATTTCAGATCTAACCCAGTTTCTTAGGCACGTTATATGTTCCTTTTGAATTGTAAGCATAAAGCAATGGATCACTTTTTGTGTTAACCTACATCATTAGGTATAAAGAATTACATCAACTTGTAAGTTTTATCAAATTGTGGAGCATACCAGTGTTCTAGCTTTGAATAATTATCTGTGATCGCTTAAGAATCACTTACGTCTGGCACACAGTGTATCAACCCCTACTATCATTTGCAGGAATGTCTGCCAGTTCTAATTCTTTGATTTTTTTCACTGTTTGCTCACTTTCACATAGGAACTGATGTTTGAATATGTTTTAGACATTTTCTGATTATAAAATATCGAGATGAAACATTGAATCTCTTCATGGTCACATGTCTGTTCTCGTTATTGTAATCTGAGTATTTGAGTCACAGACAGTTGATTTTGTTTCATTACTACTGAAATATAGAGATATTCTTGGAGTTTGTGAGCCAGTCACACTGGACCACTTTATTTTGTGTTCTTTTAAGCAGTCTTTTGAATATGTTCAGCCATGAAGTGAAATACACACCCATAGTATCTGAATCTCTACATATATTTATGATGACACTTTTTCAGTGGGACCCCAGGACACAGCCATACCAGTGAAACAGTGACTTAAAAAAGACCCTGCAAATGTTATGTGTAATAATTAAATATGCACATGCATTCTCCATTAAATGTGAAAACTGCAACATAGTTTGGAAATTATCTTCCTGGGTTAATTATTTCTCTGTGACGTAAATGGTATCTTTAAAAAACAAAACAGAACTAGTTGACAATCAAAAATAATAGTAATTTCTAGCAGATAGTTGAAAGGTAATAAGTGTTGAACTATGAAAAGTGTTTTAGTACATTTTTATTTTAAGATGGTTTCAGATTTACAGAAAATTTGCAAAGACGGGGCAGGGTTTCGCAGTTTGCTCAGATCACCTTGCCTCTTCCTACCATCATTACAGTTCTTTGTTACAGTTACAAACAGTGATGCTGCACTGTCACCATCCACCATCCATTCTTTCCCTCAGATTTCCATAGTTGGACCCTTTCTCGAAGATCCAGTTCATGACACCTCAGTACATCCAGTGACCTCTTCTTCTTAGGACACTCTTTGTTGTTGGCATTTCTGAGACATTCTTTGTTTTGGATGATGTTTTCCATTTCAAGATTCTTTGCTATTAATATTGTAGAATTTTTCCCCAATGACACTTACTGTGACATTTCTCTTGTGATTACTTGGAGTTGTGTTTTATGGGGAAGAAGGTCACAGAGGGCAAGTCCAGTTCACAGCACTTCATGTCAAGGGCAAGTGCTCTGAAAGAGACTGATATTGTTGATGTTGTCCCAAATGGCAGGGATTTTTTTCTTTCTTAAAGCTGAGTAATATGCCACTGTGTATGTGTGTGTGTATGTGTGTGTGTGATATGTTTATCCATTTATGTATCTACAGAAATTTAGGCTGCTTCTTTATCTTGTCTATTGTAAATAATGCTGTAGTGAACATAGAAGTGCATATATCTTTTCAAATTAATATTTTCACTGTCTTGGGGTAAATACTACAGCAAAATTGCTGGGATATATGAGAGTTTTATTTTGAATTGTTTGAGGAGCCTCCATACTGTTCTTCGCATTGGATATGCCAATTCCCATTCCCAATAATCAAGGGTTGCATTTTCTCCACATCCTTGTCTACTTACCTTTTGTCTTCAGTTCTAACTTCCATTCTAACAGGTTTGAATTGAGATCTCATTGTGGTTTTGATTTTTATATCCCTGACGTTTAGTGATACTGAGACTTGTTTCCTGTCAGTTGTCCATCTACATGTCTTCCTTGGAAAAGTGCCTGTCTAGGTCCTCTGACCATTTCTTTAATTGGATTGTCTTTTCAATAGTATTTGTAGGAGTAGTTTGTATGTTTTGTATGTTAACCCCAAATTGAACATATCCTGTGCGAACATCTTCTACCATTCAGTACATTATTCTTCTGTATGGTTGATGGTGTCCTTCGCAGTACAGAGCATTTTAGTTGGATGTGTGAGAAAAATGGCCAGGAGAGGAGGAAAATGGCCCTGGGACTCCTTGGTACAGGAGCCCAATGCTCTGTGATACCAAAACCTGTTGGTGAAGTCCTAGCAGGGGCTAAGGTTAGATTGAGAAGGTATGGAGATGCAGTGGCTGATGGTATTGAGGTGGAAGTTTGGGTGAAAATTGGGTGTTTGATCAGGTTTTTCTTGAGGTGGTTGCATCCCCTTTACCTGAAAGTATTATTGGGATGGATACTATGTCTGACTGGGGTTGGCTTCCCCTGCCTAATACAGTAGAACAGAAGGCATGTAAGCCTGCCCTCAGGCCTGTTTAGTCGGACATGCTAAATTGGGAATGGCTGGAAGGTGACAAACATATCACCATTCTTAGGAGTGACATGCTGGAAGCTGGAGCGCTGGTGTCCACAGATTTGCTGTACAGTAGGTCCTGTCTGGCCTGTGCAAAGGTGGATGGCACATAGAGACTATTCAGGCTTAGCTAAAGTGGGTACTGCCCATAGTTCCAGCAGTTCCAGGCATGGTCTCAGCCATACTGAAAGTACAGCAGGTTGGAGGAGGCTGGTACTCCTGGATGGACCTTGCAAATGCTTTGAACATGCTGAGCTTGAGGCACTGGTGGGGCATCAAAGTGAAATAGTACAAGCAGGTGGTTGTTTACAGGGCTCTGGTGGGGGGGCAAGAAGTGGATGGTGGAGAAGCAATGGAAGAGGGGATCTTGTGAAGATGGGAGCGACAACTAAGGCATAGCTGAGAGCACAGGAGAGGGGAGCATGGATGAGAAAAACTAACCAGTCCCTGAGGAACACTGATGGGATAAGAGCCACATACGTTGGCCGTGCATGACAGCATCTAAGCTCCCAGGGCCAGATGCTAGGTCTTGAGCTTCATTTATTCCAGCCTCTGGCATAGCGCTGGCCATGCAGAAAGAAATTCTAAAATTCACTCTGATTTCTCTGCAGTTTCATTTACTATAATCCTATCATAGTTTAGTATTTGAAATGCTGGTAGGGGATAATCATTTTAAAAAGGTACGATCATGACTTTCATACAAACATAAAACGAACATTTGTAAAGATTCTATTAAATTCATTAATTAACAAGGGAACCAGTAGATGTCACTAGTACTTTAAGGGAGGATCCAAAGAACAGACACAGAAACAACAGTAGTGCTTAAATGGATTTGCTTATTTTTATTATTATTATTATTTTGGTATCGTTAATGTACAATTACCTAAATAACATTATGGTTACTAGACTCCCCCTATTATCAAGTCCCCTCCCACATACCCCATTACAGTCACTGTCCATCAACGTAGTAAGATGCTAGAGTCATTACTTGTCTTCTCTGTATTTCCTGCCTTTCTCGTGTCCCCCCGCTACATTATGTGTGCTAATCTTTATGCCCCTTTTCCACCTTATCCCTCCCTTCCCACCCATCCTCCGCAGTCCTTTTCCATTTGGTAACTGTCAGTCCATTCTTGGGTTCTGTGAGTCTGCTGCTGTTTTGTTCCTTCAGAAAGATATCTAGAAAGTCCCAGTCACTTGAAAATTAAGTAACTTAATAACACGTGAGTTACTTACAATAGCCAAGAAATGGAAGCAACCTAAGTGTCCATCAGTAGATGAATGGATAAAGAAGAGGTGGTGCATATACACAGTAGAATATTATTCAACCATAGGAAGAAAACTAATCCAACCATTTGCAACAACATGGATGGAGTTAGAGGGTATTATGCTCAGTGAAATAAGCCAGGTTGAGAAAGACAGGCACCAAATGATTTCACTCATCTGTGGAGTATAAGAACAAAGAAAAACCTAAAGGAACAAAAGAGCCCCAGACTCGCAGAACCCAAGAATGGACTGACAGTTACCAAACGGAAAGGGACTGGGGAGGCGGGTGGGAAGGGAGGGAGAAGGGAAATGAGGGCATTGAGATCAGCACACATAATGCAGGGGGTGCGCGGGGAGGGCGGTACAACACGGAGATGACAAGTAGTGACTCTACAGCATCTCACTACGCAGAAGGACAGTGACTGTAATGGGGTGTGTTGGAGCCGCCGCCCCGGGCTGACCTGCGCTCGTCCAGCTCTGCCGCCTCCAGCCTGTCGCCGTCAGACCTGCGGCGGAGCGTCTAGATAGGGCCCCTCTTCAGGGGTGAAGGCGACAGCGACGGCTCTGCGGGCCTTAAGGTACGTGGCCGCGGGGCCCGGAGTGGGAAGGCCGTGCGAGGTCGGCGGGCGGCGCGTGGCCCGCGGGGTCGTGCGGGCGGCCAGCACGGGTGGGGGCTCGCGGGGCCCGGCCTGGGGTCAGGAGTTGGCGCACTCCGCCAAAGGGGCCGCCAGGGAAGGGAGGGAGCGGTGTAGGAGGGCCCGGGGCGGACGCCCCACCGGCCTGCGAAGTTTGCCAGGGTGGGGATAAAGGGGCCCGCTGGAGCCGCTGCTCCTCCGTCCGGCCCGGATGATGAGAGCGGCTGCTCTCTGCCCCGCGGCGCGCGTCTGCCTGGCCCGGTGTCGCGTTGCCGCCCGGGCCGGGGCTCCAGGCAGAGGGGCCGGGCTGGGCCGGGCAGATGGGGAGGCTGGCGGACGCCCTGACGTGTGTGGCTTTTCTCGGCGGGGGCCTCGAGGGCGCGGGCCGGGTGGGCTGAGGTTCAAGTGTGACCCGCGGTGGGGCAGCTTTAGAATTAGAAGTTTTTCATGAGGCACCTCCTGTATTTTTTTTTGAATCAAGTTTCTTTACTTTGGTCTGGGAACTGACAGTGCATTCTCTTGTATTTAGAAACTCCTATCTTTCTATCTTTTCTGTTTGTAATCTTCAGTTGGGTAATTTATAACTAGCCACAGAGATTCTGAGACAGGGACCGTGGGTGTAGTCACAGTAGAGTGGGGGCCTCTGGAAAAATACCCCTACCAAAATTCCATGTTAAACAATTCAGCAAAGTCAGGATCACATTAATTCTCTAAAGTAAAATACCAAATTACGAGTATAAGCATTCTTCAGTGAAGATTATTTAAAACTAAAAAGCCAGGAGTAACCTGTCCTGGAATGTTTGATTAAACATCCCCCAGATAAGAAAATACCTCCACATAGCCCATGACTTCATTGTGTCAATTTAATGAGGCTGTTGAGACATTTACTTTAGCCGCTAAAAGGTCCAGCTTATCTTTAACATTGCCCAGATGCTGCTTTTCCTCCTCTAGCCCCAATCACGTACTATATAACCTGGGCAATTAATATGGCAAGTAAGCTCAGCCACAGACAACATACTAAAAGGCAGGAAGCACCCCATCCTAAGGATAAGATTGCATTTTTACACCCAGCAAGTTCAATAGATCATGTCTTCATTGTGTCAATTAAATGAGGCTGTTGTGAAATTTACTTAAGCCCAGTAAAAGGCCCAGTTTACCTTTAACTTTGCCCAGATGCTGCTTTTCCTCCTCCAGCCCCTAATCAAGTAATGTATAACCTGGGCAATTAATATGGCAAGTAAGCCCAGCCACAGACAACATAGTAAAAGGCAGGAAGCATCCCATCTTAAAGATGAGATTGCATTTTAACACCCAGGCAGTTGAGAAGTAAGATTCTTTTTATTATTATTATTAAAGTATTGTGATATACACCCCTATGAGAGTTTCACATGAAAAAACAATGTGGTTACTACATTCACCCATATTATCTAGACGCCACCCCCATTACCCCGGTGCAGTCACTGTCCATCAAGTGTAGTAAGATGCCACAGATTCACTATTTGCCCAGAAGTAACTAAGTTGCTCTTGGCGTTTTGAGCTTTGATTGATTAATTTTGGGTCTTTTTAGTGGACTTTCTGGCCTTTTTCTCTTTCCACCTCGCTACAGCTATTTTCCTGCCTAACAAGTAGGTTTCCTTTTTGTCTTTTAGAGGGTTTCATTTCCTGCCCAGAAGCCATTTAGTTTGATGTAGCCACACTTGTTTACTTTTGCTTTTGTTTCCCCTGCCTGGGGAGACATACGCAGAAAAAGTTTGCTGAAACCGACGTCCAAGCGCTTACTACCTATTCTTTCTCTCCAGAGTTCTATGGTTTCAAGTGTTATATTTGTAAAAACAAACAAAAAACTGTTTCATCCCCCCACTAAACCTGAGACTATTCGTACTTTTTGATTTTCATCCTCTTCTATGTTCTCCAGAGACTTGTTTCATTGATCATTCATAAGACATACCCATTTCCTTTTTTCACTGGTTTATTAGGATTGCTCTGTCTTAAAAATGATGAATAGAAGTAAATAAACATAACTTTTTTTTTCCTCAGGTGGTTGTGTTTATATACTAAAGATACATGTCCATGTTAATATGTGTAGCTCTAGTTCATTCATTTTAACTGGTATATACTAATTTGTTTTATAAACATACCACAGCCTCTTAATTTATTTTTCCAGTATTTCAGTATACAAATAGTGCTGAAATTTACATTTTTTGTAAATGACCTCTTGTGCACATGGATGAGAACTTTTCTGGATTCTATATCTGGAAGTGGAATTGCTGTGATGGAAATGGCATTCAGCTTTGATTTTACTATGTACTGCTTAATATTTTTAGACAGTGTTTATACCCGTTGGCACCACCAGTGCGTAAGAGATTTCCTGCTCTACATTTTTGCCAATCTTTGGGAGTTCCTTGTTTTTGCCTTCCCACTTTGTCTATATAGAACTTGCTATGAAGTCCAGTAGATTTTACTTCAACAATTTTTTATTTCTAGCTCTTCTTTGCCCAGCCACGAAGTAAGAAAAATTTTTGATTCATTTTATCTCGTATTCCTAATCATCTCTGTATTTTTGACTCTACTGCTACAACCTTAGATGAGACCCTTACTTGTTTCCTAAACTATTGCACCAGAGTGAATATTGTAGTCTCTCTATTGGAAATCTCTTCCTGCTCCAATCCATCCTGCTTAAAAGTGCTAGATCAGTATTTCTCATGTAAGTAGTTTACCATTGTTTGCAGTGTTAAATTTAAACACTTAATGTGGTATTCAGGGTTATCTATTATAAGGTCCTAAACTACCTTTTCAACCACTATTTTCTGCATATGGTCTATACACAGCCAGACTAGATTACCTGCATTTATTAATTCATTCAAATAGCTGACATTTAATGCTCTTACTATATTATACAGGTATAGTCTCTGATGATGTAAATAGAATCCTACTTTTATTGAGAGAGTTAAAGGTACCTTATTTTACAAAATGCTTATCAGAGTTATTTAGTAACTCAGGATTTTTTAATATAAATTATTGGTGCTTCCTAAGGAGATTCTAAGATGTTTAGCAAATATTCTAGCTTAGTGAGATTAATGAAGTGAGACTTAACAGTAGTGCCTATGTAGTGCCTCTATTTAATTTATAACAATGTCATATATTGGATAGCTAGTATGTGCAAATAACTGGGCTAATTCTGTTGTAAGAGAGGTAAACTTTCACCTTTTTAGAGTTCTTTTGCCTGGGCCTGGGGGTTAAACTGACATAAGAGCTCAACAGGAGGAAAGCATACAAATTTATGTGGTACAAGTTTTGTGTGACATGGACGTCTGCGTAAGGAACGAAGAGTCAGTATTTGAAGATAGTGGCTTGTATAATAGTGGTAGCAGTCAAATTCTGAATGTTTATAAGGTACAAAAAAGTTTCTTTGATTGGGTGGATATGTGATATGAGAAAACGAGAAGACAAGATGAATCCCAATTTGACTTTCTGGCTGAGCAACTGGCAAGATGGTGTTGTCATCAACTGTGAGATGTTGAAGTTTGTCAGATGGAGCAGGTTTGGGATAGGAATGGGGAATTCAGGAGTTTGGTTTTGGATATAGTAGGTGTTTAAGTGTCTAGTAGATACACAAGTGGAGATTGTTGAAAACTTTCCAGAGGAATACCATCTAAATCGAGGTTGAAGAATAAATTGGACATACCAAAGAGGTGATTTATGATGAGATTTGAAAGCATTCTTTATACACTTAAATGAATCTTGGCATTATCTACTTTACGCATTCTCTATTTTACTACTACATGGTAATATCTAAACATCTAAAGAGTATTATTTAAAAAGCAATAAGATTTTTTATCTCAACAAATTATTCTGGGTCAAGTTTTCAGAGTATTTCAGCGGCTGCTGTATCCATAAGTTGTACTGGGTGCTTTTACATATATTGATTTTTACCATAGTTCCTTAACAAAACATTACTCCTATTTTACATTTGGAGAAACTGGGTCTGAGAGAGATTAACATTGCCAGAGGTCAGTGATATATTAAGCGATCAGTGTGGATTAAAATGTAGGTCTTTAGATCCTATTGCCCATGTTCCTTATTTTTTAAATGTCTATTTTTTAACTTTGTGAATTTTTAAACTTTTGTTTAATGTTGCAAGGAAGTGGAGTCCTATCATTGGTTATTATTTTTTGAACTGCAGCTGTCAGTACAGTTGGCTCTTACAGAAGCTCCTCTTCCCCCAGCCTCCATTCCCACGTGTAGTGCTTAATACGTACTTAGAAAACCACAGCTGCTGTCATCGTCGTCTTTATCTCCCCCTCTAGCATGTTGTGGCCTGGGCAATAGCAAATCAAGCTTATTGGAATCGTGTAAATTATAAAACCTCAGAGATTAAGGACTTCCTAATTAATGAACCATTAGTTTTAACGCATGTATTTTGTCTGACAGAAGCCATTTTTTGTTTCTTTCCCTTTATTGGCTGTTTTCTGGGGAGGTGAGTTTGATAAAGAGCTGTTTTTCTGACTGGAAAAGCAATATTCTCTGAGATGCCAATGGCTATTTTCACTGTGAAATTGAACATAAGTCCTTCTATTTCAGTAGGAAATGGGTATATTGGTGTCCATTGAAACGTTTGCTTTTGCGGTAATGATGCCATATTTCAAATACTTAAACGTTTGCCTTTAGATCAAAATTATGTCTTAAATTTCATGAAACTTGATACTGTATGTATTTATATGTTTTGAAAGACATACTTAAGAGCAAGTAATTTCAGATATTCTTCAGACAAGAAATATTAAAGCCCTGCTGTGGATTCACAAAGCCTATAATTTAGGACATAGGTAGGAAATTCACCTAGCCTTTATGTTTCTGTTCTGTAAGTATATGGCTTTATTTCAAGTGTACTGGTTTTTACATTTAAAAACATTTTATGCTGTTTTTCAAAGAAAGAAAAAATACATATTCATCCATCTTTTTCCTTTCTTTAAAGTCTACTCTTTCATTATTTTACCCCAAATACTTGAGTATAATTTAAGTTCACTGTAATCATTAAATGAACTTTTTAAGTAAACAAAAATACTCATTGGCCCCAAAACACCCTTCTTTATTGTAACTAAATAATCTGTGTAATTTCATATTTTAGTTAATTCCATCCAGGAGTAGAAGTATATATCCTGAACATTTCTACTTATACATAAAAAATATCAGTACATGTGCTGAATGTTTGTGTATTCTTTGACTATTTTGTTTTAATTTTTTATGTGTAGGGTTTTGTCTTTAATTCAGTTGGGGAAAAAGAAAAATGACAAGTCAATCAGAAAATTTTCTGTAGAAAATATCTTATTTTTAAAAATAATTTTACTGAACTAAATCTGTTACATCCCTTATTAATTGGAGAGCCCAAGTAATGAATATTCTGATTATTTTTTCCCAGAATGCTTTCTCTTAACATAATTGAAATTTTTACTTCATGTATTTGTACAAGTATAAAATTGAATTATTTTTGATGATTTGAAGAAGGCAGAGGGCTTCTGGATCCTGATTTAAGAGTGAGCTGTTATTAATCTTGTTTGAAAAATAGTAAAAACAAAAATTAAATATGGGTCTTAATTTGATAATTTGAGCAACTAAACTAGTTTTGTAAACAAAGCATAATGAAATAATTAAGGTGTAATGGTAATTAAAAAACACCAGAGATTTGTCATATGGGGGATACAATTAATTGCTAAGTGAGTGATAGGAAAAGGTATAATACCAGGAGTTGAGATAAAAGAATGGTGGTCACTAGATTGAGTGGTGAAGGATCCTTTAAGGAAAAGGATCCTGAGCTTCAAGCATTGAAGAACATCAAACATATAGTTTTATAACATCTTTATCAAGGTATAATTTACATACAAGGCAGGTCTGCGGGGGCGACTTGTTGATCTGGGAAGTCTAGTAACCTTAATGTTGCTATGTAATTGTAGATTGGATATTGTGAATAGTGCTGCCATAAATTTAGGGGTGCAGATGTCTTTCTTGAACTGGGCTTCTGCATTCCTTATGTATGTATGTTTGTGTATATGTATGTGTGTATGTATGTATTTATCCATCCATTCATCCATTCATTCATTCATCCATTTATTATCTGTCAACATACCTATCTGTGTATCTTTCTGTCATTACTGTACAACTAGATGAGTAACATTATGTTTACTAGACTCCTCCCATCACGCACGTGCCGCCAAATACCCCATTGCAGTCACTGTCCATGAGCATAGTAAGGTACTGTAGAATCCCTACTTGTGTTTTCTGTGTTTTATTGCCCTGACTGTGACACCCCTCCCACATTATATATTCTTATTCTAATGTGTCCTTACTTCCCCCCTCCCTAAAGGTAAGTAACTCTAATGTTTGGTAAGATGATGCAGCTCCACACGGCTGGGCAGTGCCCCGCCCCGCCACCCCCCGTGGGTGGAGTTTGTATGCGGAGCACTGTTGCCTGGAGATTCCATGATGTCACAGTGGTGCCTCAGTCCTAGAGACATAATGTGTGTGCTGAGAGGAGCAGTTGTGATTAAGGTGAGGTGGACACTGACCAACTTGACAGCATCAGGGTAAATGGAATCCAGAGCCAAGGTACAGTGTGTTCCTTTTCATTTTGTTCTCACTACTTCACAGTTACATGAACAACATTATGGTTCCTAGACTAACCCCACTGTCAAGTCCCCTCGACGTAGCCCTTAAGAGTCGCTGTCCATCAGCACAGAATATGCTGTAGTTGTGCAGCTTATCATCGCTATGTTATACGGACCTACCTAAGCATGCCATCGGTCCACACCCTGTGTGCCACTCATAATGCCCCATTTTCCCTCTCTCCCTTCCCTCCTAAGCCATCCTCCTCAGTCCCATTCCCTTTGGTAACTGTGAGTCCATTCTTGGGTTCAGTGCGGCTGCTACTGTCCTTTTCTATCACTCCTTTTCTTTTATCTGGTACTCCACAGGTGAGTGAAATCAGTTGACACTTGTCTTTCTCTGCGTGGCTTATTTCGCTGAGCATGATACCCTCTACCTCCATCCATTTTGTTGCACATGTTACGATTGCTTTCTGCATATGGCGGTATAATATTACACTTTTCATCCTCTGATAGACACTTACCTTGTCTGTTGTGGACAGTGCTGTGTTAATTACATGGGTGCACAGGTCTTTTTCAAACTGGGCTGCTGTATTCTAGTGTTTATTTCTGTATGTCCGGATGTATGAATATATTTAGTTAGTTCATTAATCACTTGTATATCTGTTATTTATTTATTTATTTATAATTAGTCTTCATCTACGTGAGTCATATGTAGTTTAGTAAACTGCCCCCCACAATGAGATGCCCCGAGATACCTCATTGCAGTCACTGTCCAGGAGCATATTAAGATGCTGTAGAATCCCTTGTTGTCTTCTCTGTGTCGTACGTCATTCCCCGTGCCCCCCTTCCGCTTTATGTATGCCAAAGTTAATGTGCACATTCGCCCCCGCTCCGCCTGACATTTTCCTCCGTTCCCACCTGTCCACGTCCATCCCTTTCCCTTTGGTAAATATTAGTCCACTCTTGTGGTGCCGTTTTTCTTCTTCGGATGTCTCTTGGTTCCCCTCCTGCACAGGCGAGTGATATCATTTGATACTTGTGTTTCTCCACCTGCCTGCCTTATTACACTGAGTATGATGCCCTCTCACACCATCCGTTTTTGTGAGTGCTGTGGTAATCATAGGGATGCACGTGTCGCTTTTAAACTGGGGGCGGCAATGTCTCATTCATTCATTCATCTGTTTATTCATTTATTTTTTTTTCATGAATCTTCAATTATGTGGATAACATCATGATTATTACACTCCCCCCATCACCAACGTAGGAATGGTTAAGGGACTAAGAAGGCTGGTTGTGAAGGACGGTTGCAGGCTGGTAAGAGGGCATTACGATTAGCTCACATAATGTGGGGGGGGAATTCTATAGGGAAGGCAGTATAGTTCAGAGAATTCAAGCAGTGATTCTGTAGGATCTTACTATGCTGGTGAACAGTGAGTGTAATGGGGTCTGGGGGGCGACTTGATGATCTGGGCAGTCTAGTAACCTTAATGTTCCTTATGTAATTTTAGATTGGTTATTGTGAATAGTGCTGCCATAAATTTAGGGGTGCAGATGTCTTTCTTGAGCTGGGTTGCTGCATTCCTTATTTATGTATATTTGTATGTATGTACGTGTGTATGTATGTATTCATCCATCCATGCATCCATTCATTCATTCATTCATTCATTCATTCATTCATTTATTATCTGTCTACCTATCTATCCATGGATGTTTCTGTCATTAATGCACAATTAGATGAGTTCCATTATGTTTACTAGACTCCCCCCATCACGCACGTGCCCCCAGATACCCCATTGCAGTCACTGTCCATGAGCATAGTAAGATACTGTAGAATACCTACTTGTCTTTTCTGTGTTTTTCCGCCCTGTCTGTGACACCCCTCCCACATTATATATTCTTATTCTAATGTGCCCTTACTTCGCCCCTCCCTAATCCCTCCATTCCCACCATACACCTCAGTCTCTTTCCCTCTGTTAACTTTTAGTCCATTCTTGGGCTTTCTGAGACTGCTGCTGTTTCCTTCTTCAGTTTTTTGTTTGTTCTGATACAGTAATGATGAGTGATATCATTATACATATACAGACATTTATATATATATATATCTATGTATGTAGGTAAGTAACTCTAATGTTTGCTAAGATGATGCAGCTCGGCACGGCTGGGCACTGCCCACCCCCCGTGGGTGGAGTTTGTAAGCGCAGCTCTGTTGCCTGGAGATTCCATGATGTCACAGTGGTGCGTCTGTCCTAGAGACATAATGTGTATGCTGAGAGGAGCAGGTGTGATTCGGGTGATGTGGACACTGACCAACTTGACAGCATCAGGCTAAATGGAATCCAGAACCAAGGTACTGTGTGTTCCTTTTCATTTTGTTGTCACTACTTCAAAGTTACATGAACAACATTATGGTTCCTAAGACAACTCCCACTGTCAAGTCCCCACCACGTAGCCCGTAAGAGTCGCTGCACAACAGCCCAGGAATATGTTGTAGAAGTGCTGCTGATCATCGCTATGTTATACGGACCTACCTAAGCTTGCCGCCGGGCCACACCCTGTGTGCCACTCATAATGCCCCATTTTCCCTCTCTCCCTTCCCTCCTAAGCCATCCTCCTCAGTCCCATTCCCTTTGGTAACTGTGAGTCCATTCTTGGGTTCGGTGCGGCTGCTACTCTCCTTTTATATCACTCCTTTTCTTTTTTCTGGTACTCCACGGGTGAGTGATATCAGTTGACACTTGTCTTTCTCTGCGTGGCTTATTTCGCGGAGCATGATACCCTCTACCTCCCTCCATGTTGTTGCACATGGTAGGATTGGTTTCTGCCTATGGCAGAATAATATTCCACTTTTCATCCTCTGATAGACACTTACCTTGTCTGTTGTTGTGGACAGTGCTGTGATAATTATACGGGTGCACAGGTCTTTTTTAAACTGGGCTGCTGTATTCTAGTGTTTATTTCTGTATGTCCGGATGTATGAATATATTTAGTTCATTACTCACTTGTATATCTGTTATTTATTTATTTATTTATCATTAGTCTTCATCTACGTGAGTCTCATGTAGTTTAGTAAACTTCCCCCCACAATGCGATGCCCCCAGATACCTCATGGCAGTCACTGTCCATGAGCATTTTAAGATGCTGTAGAATCCCTTGTTGTCTTCTCTGTGTTTTACGTCCCTCCCCGTGCCCCCCTTCTGCTTTATGCATGCCAAAGGTAATGTGCACATTCGCCCCCGCTCCGCCTGACATTTTCCTCCATTCCCACCTGTCCACCTCCATTCCTTTCCCTTTGTTAACTGTGAGTCCACTCTTGTGGTGCCGTTTTTATTCTTCGGATGTCTCTTGGTTCCCCTCCTTCACAGGCGAGTGATATCATTTGACACTTGTGTTTCTCCACCTGCCTGCCTTATTACACTGAGTATGATGCCCTCTCACACCATCCGTGTTTGTTCAAATATTGGGATTTGTTTTCCTATGACTGAATAATATTCCATTGTTCGTTTACTGATGGACACTGAGCTTGGCTATTGAGATTAGTGCTGTGGTAATCATAGGGATGCACGTGTCGCTTTTAAACTGGGGGCGGCAATGTCTCATTCATTCATCTGTTTATTCATTTATTTTTTTATCATATATCTACAATTATGTGGATAACATCATGTTTATTACACTCCCCCCATCACCAACGTAGGAATGGTTAAGGGACTAAGAAGGCTGGTTGTGAAGGACGGTTGCAGGCTGGTAAGGGGGCATTACGATTAGCTCACATAATGTGGGGGGGAATTCTATAGGGAAGGCAGTATAGTTCAGAGAATTCAAGCAGTGATTCTGTAGGATCTTACTATGCTGGTGAACAGTGAGTGTAATGGGGTCTGGGGGGCGACTTGATGATCTGGGCAGTCTAGTAACCTTGAGGTTCCTTATGTAATTGTACATTGGTTATTGTGAATAGTGCTGCCATAAATTTAGGGGTGCAGATGTCTTTCTAGAACTGGGCTGCTGCATTCTTTATGTATGTATGTTTGTATGTATGTATGTGTGTATGTATGTATTCATCCATCCATGCATCCATTCATTCATTCATTCATTCATTTACTATCTGTCTACCTATCTATCCATGGATGTTTCTGTCATTAATGCACAATTAGAGGAGTTCCATTATGTTTACTAGACTCCCCCCATCACGCATGTGCCCCCAGATACCCCATTGCAGTCACTGTCCATGAGCATAGTAAGATACTGTAGAAACCCTACTTGTCTTTTCTGTGTTTTTCCGCCCTGTCTATGACACCCCTCCCACATTATATATTCTTCTTCTAATGTGTCCTTACTTCGCCCCTCCCTAATTCCTCCATTCCCACCCATACAGCTCAGTCTCTTCCCCTCTGTTAACTTTTAGTCCATTCTTGGGTTTTCTGAGACTGCTGCTGTTTCCTTCTTCAGTTTTTTGTTTGTTTTGATACTGTAATGATGAGTGATATTATTATACATATATAGATATTTATATATATATACATATACATATATGTATGTAGGTACGTAACTCTAATGTTTGCTAAGATGATGCAGCTCCGCACAGCTGGGCACTGCCACCCCCTTGGGTGGAGTTTGTAAGCGCAGCACTGTTGCCTGGAGATTCCACGATGTCACAGTGGTGCCTCTGTCCTAGAGACATAATGTGTATGCTGAGAGGAGCAGGTGTGATTCCGGTGAGGTGGACACTGACCAACTTGACAGCATCAGGCTAAACGGAATCCAGAGCCAAGGTACTGTGTGTTCCTTTTCATTTTATTGTCACTACTTCAAAGTTACATGAACAACATTATGGTTCCTAAGAATACCCCCACTGTCAAGTCCCCAGCACGTAGCCCGTAAGAGTCGCTGTCCAACAGCCCAGGAATATGCTGTAGAAGTGCTGCTGATCATCGCTATGTTATACGGACCTACCTAAGCTGGCCGCCGGGCCACACCCTGTGTGCCACTCATAATGCCCCATTTTCCCTCTCTCCCTTCCCTCCTAAGCCATCCTCCTCAGTCCCATTCCCTTTGGTAACTGTGAGTCCATTCTTGGGTTCGGTGCGCCTGCTACTGTCCTTTTCTATCACTCCTTTTCTTTTCTCTGGTTCTCCACAGGTGAGTGAAATCAGTTGACACTTGTCTTTGTCTGCGTGGTTTATTTCGCGGAGCATGATACCCTCTACCTCCCTCCATGTTGTTGCACATGGTAGGATTGGTTTCTGCATATGGCAGAATAATATTCCACTTTTCATCCTCTGATAGACACCTTGTCTGTTGTTGTGGACAGTGCTGTGATAATTATACGGGTGCACAGGTCTTTTTTAAACTGGGCTGCTGTATTCTTGTGTTTACTTCTGTATGTCCGGATGTATGAATATATTTAGTTAGTTCCTTACTCACTTGCATATCTGTTATTTATTTATTTATTTATTTATTTATCATTACTCTTCATCTACGTGAGTCTCATGTAGTTTAGTAAACTGCCCCCCACAATGAGATGCCCCCAGATACCTCATTGCAGTCACTGTCCATGAGCATATTAAGATGCTGTAGAATCCCTTGTTGTCTTCTCTGTGTCGTACGTCCCTCCCCTTGCCCCCCTTCTGCTTGATGCATGCCAAAGGTAATGTGCACATTCGCCCCTGCTCCGCCTGACATTTTCCTCCGTTCCCACCTGTCCACCTCCATCCCTTTCCCTTTGGTAGCTGTTAGTCCACACTTGTTGTGCCGTTTTTCTTCTTCGGATGTCTCTTGGTTCCCCTCCTGCACAGGCGAGTGATATCATTTGATACTTGTGTTTCTCCACCTGCCTTCCTTATTACACTGAGTATGATGCCCTCTCACACCATCCGTGTTTCTGCAAATGGTGGGATTTCTTTTCCTATGACTGAATAATATTCCATTGTTCGTTTACTGATGGACACTGAGCTTGGCTATTGAGATTAGTGCTGTGGTAATCATAGGGATGCACGTGTCGCTTTTAAACTGGGCGAGGCAATGTCTCATTCATTCATTCATCTGTTTATTCATTTATTTTTTTATCATGAATCTACAATTATGTGGATAACATCATGTTTATTACACTCCCCCCATCACCAACGTAGGAATGGTTAAGGGACTAAGAAGGCTGGTTGTGAAGGACGGTTGCAGGCTGGTAAGGGGGCATTACGATTAGCTCACATAATGTGGGGGGGAATTCTATAGGGAAGGCAGTATAGTTCAGAGAATTCAAGCAGTGATTCTGTAGGATCTTACTATGCTGGTGAACAGTGAGTGTAATGGGGTCTGGGGGGCGACTTGATGATCTGGGCAGTCTAGTAACCTTAATGTTCCTTATGTAATTGTAGACTGGTTATTGTGAATAGTGCTGCCATAAATTTAGGGGTGCAGATGTCTTTCTAGAACTGGGTTGCTGCATTCTTTATGTATGTATGTTTGTATGTATGTGTGTATGTATGTATTCATCCATCCATGCATCCATTCATTCATTCATTCATTCATTCATTTATTATCTGTCTACTTATCTATCCATGGATGTTTCTGTCATTAATGCACAATTAGATGAGTTCCATTATGTTTACTAGACTCCCCCCATCACGCAGTTGCCCCCAGATACCCCATTGCAGTCACTGTCCATGAGCATAGTAAGATACTGTAGAATCCCTACTTGTCTTTTCTGTGTTTTTCCGCCCTGTCTGTGACACCCCTCCCACAATATATATTCTTCTTCTAATGTGTCCTTACTTCGCCCCTCCCTAATCCCTCCATTCCCACCCATACAGCTCAGTCTCTTCCCCTCTGTTAACTTTTAGTCCATTCTTGGGTTTTCTGAGACTGCTGCTGTTTCCTTCTTCAGTTTTTTGTTTGTTTTGATACTGTAATGATGAGTGATATTATTATACATATATAGATATTTATATATATATATATATATATATATATATGTATGTAGGTAAGTAACTCTAATGTTTGCTAAGATGATGCAGCTCCGCACAGCTGGGCACTGCCCCCCCCCGTGGGTGGAGTTTGTAAGCGCAGCACTGTTGCCTGGAGATTCCACGATGTCACAGTGGTGCCTCTGTCCTAGAGACATAATGTGTATGCTGAGAGGAGCAGGTGTGATTCCGGTGAGGTGGACACTGACCAACTTGACAGCATCAGGCTAAATGGAATCCAGAGCCAAGGTACTGTGTGTTCCTTTTCATTTTGTTGTCACTACTTCAAAGTTACATGAACAACATTATGGATCCTAGACTACCCCCACTGTCAAGTCCCCACCACGTAGCTCGTAAGAGTCGCTGTCCAACAGCCCAGGAATATGCTGTAGAAGTGCTGTTGATCATCGCTATGTTATACGGACCTACCTAAGCTTGCCACCGGGCCACACCCTGTGTGCCACTCATAATGCCCCATTTTCCCTCTCTCCCTTCCCTCCTAAGCCATCCTCCTCAGTCCCATTCCCTTTGGTAAATGTGAGTCCATTCCTGGGTTCGGTGCACCTGCTACTGTCCTTTTCTATCACTCCTTTTCTTTTCTCTGGTTCTCCACAGGTGAGTGAAATCAGTTGACACTTGTCTTTGTCTGTGTGGCTTATTTCGCGGAGCATGATACCCTCTACCTCCCTCCATGTTGTTGCACATGGTAGGATTGGTTTCTGCCTATGGCAGAATAGTATTCCACTTTTCATCCTCTGATAGACACTTACCTTGTCTGTTGTTGTGGACAGTGCTGTGATAATTATACGGGTGCACAGGTCTTTTTTAAACTGGGCTGCTGTATTCTAGTGTTTATTTCTGTATGTCCGGATGCATGAATATATTTAGTTAGTTCCTTACTCACTTGCATATCTGTTATTTATTTATTTATTTATCATTAGTCTTCATCTACGTGAGTCTCATGTAGTTTAGTAAACTGCCCCCCACAATGAGATGCCCCCAGATACCTCATTGCAGTCACTGTCCATGAGCATATTAAGATGCTGTAGAATCCCTTGTTGTCTTCTCTGTGTCGTACGTCCCTCCCCTTGCCCCCCTTCTGCTTGATGCATGCCAAAGGTAATGTGCACATTCGCCCCCGCTCCGCCTGACATTTTCCTCCGTTCCCACCTGTCCACCTCCATCCCTTTCCCTTTGGTAGCTGTTAGTCCACTCTTGTTGTGCCGTTTTTCTTCTTCGGATGTCTCTTGGTTCCCCTCCTGCACAGGCGAGTGATATCATTTGATACTTGTGTTTCTCCACCTGCCTGCCTTATTACACTGAGTATGATGCCCTCTCACACCATCCGTGTTTCTGCAAATGGTGGGATTTGTTTTCCTATGACTGAATAATATTCCATTGTTCATCTACTGATGGACACTGAGCTTGGCTATTGAGAATAGTGCTGTGGTAATCATAGGGATGCACGTGTCGCTTTTAAACTGGGGGCGGCCATGTCTCATTCATTCATTCATCTGTTTATTCTTTTATTTTTTTATCATGAATCTACAATTATGTGGATAACATCATGTTTATTACACTCCCCCCATCACCAACGTAGGAATGGTTAAGGGACTAAGAAGGCTGGTTGTGAAGGACGGTTGCAGGCTGGTAAGGGGGCATTACGATTAGCTCACATAATGTGGGGGGGAATTCTATAGGGAAGGCAGTATAGTTCAGAGAATTCAAGCAGTGATTCTGTAGGATCTTACTATGCTGGTGAACAGTGAGTGTAATGGGGTCTGGGGGGCGACTTGATGATCTGGGCAGTCTAGTAACCTTGAGGTTCCTTATGTAATTGTACATTGGTTATTGTGAATAGTGCTGCCATAAATTTAGGGGTGCAGATGTCTTTCTAGAACTGGGCTGCTGCATTCTTTATGTATGTATGTTTGTATGTATGTATGTGTGTATGTATGTATTCATCCATCCATGCATCCATTCATTCATTCATTCATTCATTTACTATCTGTCTACCTATCTATCCATGGATGTTTCTGTCATTAATGCACAATTAGAGGAGTTCCATTATGTTTACTAGACTCCCCCCATCACGCATGTGCCCCCAGATACCCCATTGCAGTCACTGTCCATGAGCATAGTAAGATTCTGTAGAAACCCTACTTGTCTTTTCTGTGTTTTTCCGCCCTATGACACCCCTCCCACATTATATATTCTTCTTCTAATGTGTCCTTACTTCGCCCATCCCTAATTCCTCCATTCCCACCCATAGAGCTCAGTCTCTTCCCCTCTGTTAACTTTTAGTCCATTCTTGGGTTTTCTGAGACTGCTGCTGTTTCCTTCTTCAGTTTTTTGTTTGTTTTGATACTGTAATGATGAGTGATATTATTTTACATATATAGATATTTATATATATATATATATATATATATATATATGTATGTAGGTACGTAACTCTAATGTTTGTTAAGATGATGCAGCTCCGCACAGCTGGGCACTGCCCCCCCCCCGTGGGTGGAGTTTGTAAGCGCAGCACTGTTGCCTGGAGATTCCACGATGTCACAGTGGTGCCTCTGTCCTAGAGACATAATGTGTATGCTGAGAGGAGCAGGTGTGATTCCGGTGAGGTGGACACTGACCAACTTGACAGCATCAGGCTAAACGGAATCCAGAGCCAAGGTACTGTGTGTTCCTTTTCATTTTATTGTCACTACTTCAAAGTTACATGGACAACATTATGGTTCCTAAGATTACCCCCACTGTCAAGTCCCCAGCACGTAGCCCGTAAGAGTCACTGTCCAACAGCCCAGGAATATGCTGTAGAAGTGCTGCTGATCATCGCTATGTTATACGGACCTACCTAAGCTGGCCGCCGGGCCACACCCTGTGTGCCACTCATAATGCCCCATTTTCCCTCTCTCCCTTCCCTCCTAAGCCATCCTCCTCAGTCCCATTCCCTTTGGTAACTGTGAGTCCATTCTTGGGTTCGGTGCGCCTGCTACTGTCCTTTTCTATCACTCCTTTTCTTTTTTCTGGTACTCCACAGGTGAGTGAAATCAGTTGACACTTGTCTTTCTCTGCGTGGCTTATTTCGCTGAGCATGATACCCTCTACCTCCCTCCATGTTGTTGCACATGGTAGGATTGGTTTCTGCATATGGCAGAATAATATTCCACTTTTCATCCTCTGATAGACACCTTGTCTGTTGTTGTGGACAGTGCTGTGATAATTATACGGGTGCACAGGTCTTTTTTAAACTGGGCTGCTGTATTCTTGTGTTTACTTCTGTATGTCCGGATGTATGAATATATTTAGTTAGTTCATTACTCACTTGCATATCTGTTATTTATTTATTTATTTATTTATCATTACTCTTCATCTACGTGAGTCTCATGTAGTTTAGTAAACTGCCCCCCACAATGAGATGCCCCCAGATACCTCATTGCAGTCACTGTCCATGAGCATATTAAGATGCTGTAGAATCCCTTGTTGTCTTCTCTGTGTCGTACGTCCCTCCCCGTGCCCACCCTTCTGCTTTATGCATGCCAAACGTAATGTGCACATTAGCCCCCGCTCCGCCTGACAATTTCCTCCGTTCCCACCTGTCCACCTCCATCCCTTTCCCTTCGGTAACTGTTAGTCCACTCTTGTGGTGCCGTTTTCCTTCTTCGGATGTCTCTTGGTTCCCCTCCTGCACACGCGAGTGATTATCATTTGATACTTGTGTTTCTCCACCTGCCTGCCTTATTACACTGAGTATGATGCCCTCTCACACCATCCGTGTTTCTGCAAATGGTGGGATTTGTTTTTCTATGACTGAATAATATTCCATTGTTCGTTTACTGATGGACACTGAGCTTGGCTATTGAGATTAGTGCTGTGGTAATCTTAGGGATGCACGTGGCACTTTTAAACTGGGGGCGGCCATGTCTCATTCATTCATTCATCTGTTTATTCATTTATTTTTTTATCATGAATCTACAATTATGTGGATAACATCATGTTTATTACACTCCCCCCATCACCAACGTAGGAATGGTTAAGGGACTAAGAAGGCTGGTTGTGAAGGACGGTTGCAGGCTGGTAAGGGGGCATTACGATTAGCTCACATAATGTGGGGGGGAATTCTATAGGGAAGGCAGTATAGTTCAGAGAATTCAAGCAGTGATTCTGTAGGATCTTACTATGCTGGTGAACAGTGAGTGTAATGGGGTCTGGGGGGCGACTTGATGATCTGGGCAGTCTAGTAACCTTGAGGTTCCTTATGTAATTGTACATTGGTTATTGTGAATAGTGCTGCCATAAATTTAGGGGTGCAGATGTCTTTCTAGAACTGGGCTGCTGCATTCTTTATGTATGTATGTTTGTATGTATGTATGTGTGTATGTATGTATTCATCCATCCATGCATCCATTCATTCATTCATTCATTCATTCATTTATTATCTGTCTACCTATCTATCCATGGATGTTTCTGTCATTAATGCACAATTAGATGAGTTCCATTATGTTTACTAGACTCCCCCCATCACGCACGTGCCCCCAGATACCCCATTGCAGTCACTGTCCATGAGCATAGTAAGATACTGTAGATTCCCTACTTGTCTTTTCTGTGTTTTTCCGCCCTGTCTGTGACACCCCTCCCACATTATATATTCTTCTTCTAATGTGTCCTTACTTCGCCCCTCCCTAATCCCTCCATTCCCACCCATACAGCTCAGTCTCTTCCCCTCTGTTAACTTTTAGTCCATTCTTGGGTTTTCTGAGACTGCTGCTGTTTCCTTCTTCAGTTTTTTGTTTGTTTTGATACTGTAATGATGAGTGATATTATTATACATATATAGATATTTATATATATATATGTATGTATGTAGGTAAGTAACTCTAATGTTTGCTAAGATGATGCAGCTCCGCACGGCTGGGCACTGCCCCCCCCCGTGGGTGGAGTTTGTAAGCGCAGCACTGTTGCCTGGAGATTCCACGATGTCACAGTGGTGCCTCTGTCCTAGAGACATAATGTGTATGCTGAGAGGAGCAGGTGTGATTCCGGTGAGGTGGACACTGACCAACTTGACAGCATCAGGCTAAATGGAATCCAGAGCCAAGGTACTGTGTGTTCCTTTTCATTTTGTTGTCACTACTTCAAAGTTACATGAACAACATTATGGATCCTAGACTACCCCCACTGTCAAGTCCCCACCACGTAGCTCGTAAGAGTCGCTGTCCAACAGCCCAGGAATATGCTGTAGAAGTGCTGCTCATCATCGCTATGTTATACGGACCTACCTAAGCTTGCCGCCAGGCCACACCCTGTGTGCCTCTCATAATGCCCCATTTTCCCTCTCTCCCTTCCCTCCTAAGCCATCCTCCTCAGTCCCATTCCCTTTGGTAACTGTGAGTCCATTCTTGGGTTCGGTGCGCCTGCTACTGTCCTTTTCTATCACTCCTTTTCTTTTCTCTGGTTCTCCACAGGTGAGTGAAATCAGTTGACACTTGTCTTTGTCTGTGTGGCTTATTTCGCGGAGCATGATACCCTCTACCTCCCTCCATGTTGTTGCACATGGTAGGATTGGTTTCTGCCTATGGCAGAATAGTATTCCACTTTTCATCCTCTGATAGACACTTACCTTGTCTGTTGTTGTGGACAGTGCTGTGATAATTATACGGGTGCACAGGTCTTTTTTAAACTGGGCTGCTGTATTCTAGTGTTTATTTCTGTATGTCCGGATGTATGAATATATTTAGTTAGTTCCTTACTCACTTGCATATCTGTTATTTATTTATTTATTTATCATTAGTCTTCATCTACGTGAGTCTCATGTAGTTTAGTAAACTGCCCCCCACAATGAGATGCCCCCAGATACCTCATTGCAGTCACTGTCCATGAGCATATTAAGATGCTGTAGAATCCCTTGTTGTCTTCTCTGTGTCGTACGTCCCTCCCCTTGCCCCCCTTCTGCTTGATGCATGCCAAAGGTAATGTGCACATTCGCCCCCGCTCCGCCTGACATTTTCCTCCGTTCCCACCTGTCCACCTCCATCCCTTTCCCTTTGGTAGCTGTTAGTCCACTCTTGTTGTGCCGTTTTTCTTCTTCGGATGTCTCTTGGTTCCCCTCCTGCACAGGCGAGTGATATCATTTGATACTTGTGTTTCTCCACCTGCCTGCCTTATTACACTGAGTATGATGCCCTCTCACACCATCCGTGTTTCTGCAAATGGTGGGATTTGTTTTCCTATGACTGAATAATATTCCATTGTTCATCTACTGATGGCCACTGAGCTTGGCTATTGAGAATAGTGCTGTGGTAATCATAGGGATGCACGTGTCGCTTTTAAACTGGGGGCGGCCATGTCTCATTCATTCATTCATCTGTTTATTCCTTTATTTTTTTATCATGAATCTACAATTATGTGGATAACATCATGTTTATTACACTCCCCCCATCACCAACGTAGGAATGGTTAAGGGACTAAGAAGGCTGGTTGTGAAGGATGGTTGCAGGCTGGTAAGGGGGCATTACGATTAGCTCACATAATGTGGGGGGGAATTCTATAGGGAAGGCAGTATAGTTCAGAGAATTCAAGCAGTGATTCTGTAGGATCTTACTATGCTGGTGAACAGTGAGTGTAATGGGGTCTGGGGGGCGACTTGATGATCTGGGCAGTCTAGTAACCTTGAGGTTCCTTATGTAATTGTACATTGGTTATTGTGAATAGTGCTGCCATAAATTTAGGGGTGCAGATGTCTTTCTAGAACTGGGCTGCTGCATTCTTTATGTATGTATGTTTGTATGTATGTATGTGTGTATGTATGTATTCATCCATCCATGCATCCATTCATTCATTCATTCATTCATTTACTATCTGTCTACCTATCTATCCATGGATGTTTCTGTCATTAATGCACAATTAGAGGAGTTCCATTATGTTTACTAGACTCCCCCCATCACGCATGTGCCCCCAGATACCCCATTGCAGTCACTGTCCATGAGCATAGTAAGATACTGTAGAAACCCTACTTGTCTTTTCTGTGTTTTTCCGCCCTGTCTATGACACCCCTCCCACATTATATATTCTTCTTCTAATATGTCCTTACTTCGCCCCTCCCTAATTCCTCCATTCCCACCCATACAGCTCAGTCTCTTCCCCTCTGTTAACTTTTAGTCCATTCTTGGGTTTTCTGAGACTGCCGCTGTTTCGTTCTTCAGTTTTTTGTTTGTTTTGATACTGTAATGATGAGTGATATTATTATACATATATAGATATTTATATATATATATATATATATATATATATATATGTATGTATGTAGGTACGTAACTCTAATGTTTGCTAAGATGATGCAGCTCCGCACAGCTGGGCACTGCCCCCCCTCGTGGGTGGAGTTTGTAAGCGCAGCACTGTTGCCTGGAGATTCCACGATGTCACAGTGTTGCCTCTGTCCTAGAGACATAATGTGTATGCTGAGAGGAGCAGGTGTGATTCCGGTGAGGTGGACACTGACCAACTTGACAGCATCAGGCTAAACGGAATCCAGAGCCAAGGTACTGTGTGTTCCTTTTCATTTTATTGTCACTACTTCAAAGTTACATGAACAACATTATGGTTCCTAAGATTACCCCCACTGTCAAGTCCCCAGCACGTAGCCCGTAAGAGTCGCTGTCCAACAGCCCAGGAATATGCTGTAGAAGTGCTGCTGATCATCGCTATGTTATACGGACCTACCTAAGCTTGCCGCCGGGCCACACCCTGTGTGCCTCTCATAATGCCCCATTTTCCCTCTCTCCCTTCCCTCCTAAGCCATCCTCCTCAGTCCCATTCCCTTTGGTAACTGTGAGTCCATTCTTGGGTTCGGTGCGCCTGCTACTGTCCTTTTCTATCACTCCTTTTCTTTTCTCTGGTTCTCCACAGGTGAGTGAAATCAGTTGACACTTGTCTTTGTCTGCGTGGTTTATTTCGCGGAGCATGATACCCTCTACCTCCCTCCATGTTGTTGCACATGGTAGGATTGGTTTCTGCATATGGCAGAATAATATTCCACTTTTCATCCTCTGATAGACACCTTGTCTGTTGTTGTGGACAGTGCTGTGATAATTATACGGGTGCACAGGTCTTTTTTAAACTGGGCTGCTGTATTCTTGTGTTTACTTCTGTATGTCCGGATGTATGAATATATTTAGTTAGTTCATTACTCACTTGCATATCTGTTATTTATTTATTTATTTATTTATCATTACTCTTCATCTACGTGAGTCTCATGTAGTTTAGTAAACTGCCCCCCACAATGAGATGCCCCCAGATACCTCATTGCAGTCACTGTCCATGAGCATATTAAGATGCTGTAGAATCCCTTGTTGTCTTCTCTGTGTCGTACGTCCCTCCCCGTGCCCACCCTTCTGCTTTATGCATGCCAAACGTAATGTGCACATTCGCCCCCGCTCCGCCTGACAATTTCCTCCGTTCCCACCTGTCCACCTCCATCCCTTTCCCTTCGGTAACTGTTAGTCCACTCTTGTGGTGCCGTTTTCCTTCTTCGGATGTCTCTTGGTTCCCCTCCTGCACAGGCGAGTGATTATCATTTGATACTTGTGTTTCTCCACCTGCCTGCCCTATTACACTGAGTATGATGCCCTCTCACACCATCCGTGTTTCTGCAAATGGTGGGATTTGTTTTTCTATGACTGAATAATATTCCATTGTTCATCTACTGATGGCCACTGAGCTTGGCTATTGAGAATAGTGCTGTGGTAATCATAGGGATGCACGTGGCACTTTTAAACTGGGGGCGGCCATGTCTCATTCATTCATTCATCTGTTTATTCATTTATTTTTTTATCATGAATCTACAATTATGTGGATAACATCATGTTTATTACACTCCCCCCATCACCAACGTAGGAATGGTTAAGGGACTAAGAAGGCTGGTTGTGAAGGACGGTTGCAGGCTGGTAAGGGGGCATTACGATTAGCTCACATAATGTGGGGGGGAATTCTATAGGGAAGGCAGTATAGTTCAGAGAATTCAAGCAGTGATTCTGTAGGATCTTACTATGCTGGTGAACAGTGAGTGTAATGGGGTCTGGGGGGCGACTTGATGATCTGGGCAGTCTAGTAACCTTAATGTTCCTTATGTAATTGTAGACTGGTTATTGTGAATAGTGCTGCCATAAATTTAGGGGTGCAGATGTCTTTCTAGAACTGGGCTGCTGCATTCTTTATGTATGTATGTTTGTATGTATGTATGTGTGTATGTATGTATTCATCCATCCATGCATCCATTCATTCATTCATTCATTTACTATCTGTCTACCTATCTATCCATGGATGTTTCTGTCATTAATGCACAATTAGAGGAGTTCCATTATGTTTACTAGACTCCCCCCATCACGCACGTGCCCCCAGATACCCCATTGCAGTCACTGTCCATGAGCATAGTAAGATACTGTAGAATCCCTACTTGTCTTTTCTGTGTTTTTCCGCCCTGTCTGTGACACCCCTCCCACATTATATATTCTTCTTCTAATGTGTCCTTACTTCGCCCCTCCCTAATCCCTCCATTCCCACCCATACAGCTCAGTCTCTTCCCCTCTGTTAACTTTTAGTCCATTCTTGGGTTTTCTGAGACTGCTGCTGTTTCCTTCTTCAGTTTTTTGTTTGTTTTGATACTGTAATGATGAGTGATATTATTATACATATATAGATATTTATATATATATATATATATATATATGTATGTAGGTAAGTAACTCTAATGTTTGCTAAGATGATGCAGCTCCGCAAGGCTGGGCACTGCTCCCCCCCGTGGGTGGAGTTTGTAAGCGCAGCACTGTTGCCTGGAGATTCCACGATGTCACAGTGGTGCCTCTGTCCTAGAGACATAATGTGTATGCTGAGAGGAGCAGGTGTGATTCCGGTGAGGTGGACACTGACCAACTTGACAGCATCAGGCTAAACGGAATCCAGAGCCAAGGTACTGTGTGTTCCTTTTCATTTTATTGTCACTACTTCAAAGTTACATGGACAACATTTGGTTCCTAAGATTACCCCCACTGTCAAGTCCCCAGCACGTAGCCCGTAAGAGTCGCTGTCCAACAGCCCAGGAATATGCTGTAGTAGTGCTGCTGATCATCGCTATGTTATACGGACCTACCTAAGCTGGCCGCCGGGCCACACCCTGTGTGCCACTCATAATGCCCCATTTTCCCTCTCTCCCTTCCCTCCTAAGCCATCCTCCTCAGTCCCATTCCCTTTGGCAACTGTGAGTCCATTCTTGGGTTCGGTGCGCCTGCTACTGTCCTTTTCTATCACTCCTTTTCTTTTCTCTGGTTCTCCACAGGTGAGTGAAATCAGTTGACACTTGTCTTTGTCTGCGTGGTTTATTTCGCGGAGCATGATACCCTCTACCTCCCTCCATGTTGTTGCACATGGTAGGATTGGTCTCTGCATATGGCAGAATAATATTCCACTTTTCATCCTCTGATAGACACCTTGTCTGTTGTTGTGGACAGTGCTGTGATAATTATACGGGTGCACAGGTCTTTTTTAAACTGGGCTGCTGTATTCTTGTGTTTACTTCTGTATGTCCGGATGTATGAATATATTTAGTTAGTTCATTACTCACTTGCATATCTGTTATTTACTTATTTATTTATTTATCATTACTCTTCATCTACGTGAGTCTCATGTAGTTTAGTAAACTGCCCCCCACAATGAGATGCCCCCAGATACCTCATTGCAGTCACTGTCCATGAGCATATTAAGATGCTGTAGAATCCCTTGTTGTCTTCTCTGTGTCGTACGTCCCTCCCCGTGCCCACCCTTCTGCTTTATGCATGCCAAACGTAATGTGCACATTCGCCCCCGCTCCGCCTGACAATTTCCTCCGTTCCCACCTGTCCACCTCCATCCCTTTCCCTTCGGTAACTGTTAGTCCACTCTTGTGGTGCCGTTTTCCTTCTTCGGATGTCTCTTGGTTCCCCTCCTGCACACGCGAGTGATTATCATTTGATACTTGTGTTTCTCCACCTGCCTGCCTTATTACACTGAGTATGATGCCCTCTCACACCATCCGTGTTTCTGCAAATGGTGGGATTTGTTTTTCTATGACTGAATAATATTCCATTGTTCATCTACTGATGGCCACTGAGCTTGGCTATTGAGAATAGTGCTGTGGTAATCATAGGGATGCACGTGGCACTTTTAAACTGGGGGCGGCCATGTCTCATTCATTCATTCATCTGTTTATTCATTTATTTTTTTATCATGAATCTACAATTATGTGGATAACATCATGTTTATTACACTCCCCCCATCACCAACGTAGGAATGGTTAAGGGACTAAGAAGGCTGGTTGTGAAGGACGGTTGCAGGCTGGTAAGGGGGCATTACGATTAGCTCACATAATGTGGGGGGGAATTCTATAGGGAAGGCAGTATAGTTCAGAGAATTCAAGCAGTGATTCTGTAGGATCTTACTATGCTGGTGAACAGTGAGTGTAATGGGGTCTGGGGGGCGACTTGATGATCTGGGCAGTCTAGTAACCTTAATGTTCCTTATGTAATTGTAGACTGGTTATTGTGAATAGTGCTGCCATAAATTTAGGGGTGCAGATGTCTTTCTAGAACTGGGCTGCTGCATTCTTTATGTATGTATGTTTGTATGTATGTATGTGTGTATGTATGTATTCATCCATCCATGCATCCATTCATTCATTCATTCATTTACTATCTGTCTACCTATCTATCCATGGATGTTTCTGTCATTAATGCACAATTAGAGGAGTTCCATTATGTTTACTAGACTCCCCCCATCACGCACGTGCCCCCAGATACCCCATTGCAGTCACTGTCCATGAGCATAGTAAGATACTGTAGAATCCCTACTTGTCTTTTCTGTGTTTTTCCGCCCTGTCTGTGACACCCCTCCCACATTATATATTCTTCTTCTAATGTGTCCTTACTTCGCCCCTCCCTAATCCCTCCATTCCCACCCATACAGCTCAGTCTCTTCCCCTCTGTTAACTTTTAGTCCATTCTTGGGTTTTCTGAGACTGCTGCTGTTTCCTTCTTCAGTTTTTTGTTTGTTTTGATACTGTAATGATGAGTGATATTATTATACATATATAGATATTTATATATATTTATATATATGTATGTAGGTAAGTAACTCTAATGTTTGCTAAGATGATGCAGCTCCGCAAGGCTGGGCACTGCTCCCCCCCGTGGGTGGAGTTTGTAAGCGTAGCACTATTGCCTGGAGATTCCACGATGTCACAGTGGTGCCTCTGTCCTAGAGACATAATGTGTATTCTGAGAGGAGCAGGTGTGATTCCGGTGAGGTGGACACTGACCAACTTGACAGCATCAGGCTAAATGGAATCCAGAGCCAAGGTACTGTGTGTTCCTTTTCATTTTGTTGTCACTACTTCAAAGTTACATGAACAACATTATGGATCCTAGACTACCCACACTGTCAAGTCCCCACCACGTAGCTCGTAAGAGTCGCTGTCCAACAGCCCAGGAATATGCTGTAGAAGTGCTGCTGATCATCGCTATGTTATACGGACCTACCTAAGCTTGCCGCCGGGCCACACCCTGTGTGCCACTCATAATGCCCCATTTTCCCTCTCTCCCTTCCCTCCTAAGCCATCCTCCTCAGTCCCATTCCCTTTGGTAACTGTGAGTCCATTCTTGGGTTCGGTGCGCCTGCTACTGTCCTTTTCTATCACTCCTTTTCTTTTCTCTGGTTCTCCACAGGTGAGTGAAATCAGTTGACACTTGTCTTTGTCTGTGTGGCTTATTTCGCGGAGCATGATACCCTCTACCTCCCTCCATGTTGTTGCACATGGTAGGATTGGTTTCTGCCTATGGCAGAATAGTATTCCACTTTTCATCCTCTGATAGACACTTACCTTGTCTGTTGTTGTGGACAGTGCTGTGATAATTATACGGGTGCACAGGTCTTTTTTAAACTGGGCTGCTGTATTCTAGTGTTTATTTCTGTATGTCCGGATGTATGAATATATTTAGTTAGTTCCTTACTCACTTGCATATCTGTTATTTATTTATTTATTTATCATTAGTCTTCATCTACGTGAGTCTCATGTAGTTTAGTAAACTGCCCCCCACAATGAGATGCCCCCAGATACCTCATTGCAGTCACTGTCCATGAGCATATTAAGATGCTGTAGAATCCCTTGTTGTCTTCTCTGTGTCGTACGTCCCTCCCCTTGCCCCCCTTCTGCTTGATGCATGCCAAAGGTAATGTGCACATTCGCCCCCGCTCCGCCTGACATTTTCCTCCGTTCCCACCTGTCCACCTCCATCCCTTTCCCTTTGGTAGCTGTTAGTCCACTCTTGTTGTGCCGTTTTTCTTCTTCGGATGTCTCTTGGTTCCCCTCCTGCACAGGCGAGTGATATCATTTGATACTTGTGTTTCTCCACCTGCCTGCCTTATTACACTGAGTATGATGCCCTCTCACACCATCCGTGTTTCTGCAAATGGTGGGATTTGTTTTCCTATGACTGAATAATATTCCATTGTTCATCTACTGATGGACACTGAGCTTGGCTATTGAGAATAGTGCTGTGGTAATCATAGGGATGCACGTGTCGCTTTTAAACTGGGGGCGGCAATGTCTCATTCATTCATTCATCTGTTTATTCATTTATTTTTTTATCATGAATCTACAATTATGTGGATAACATCATGTTTATTACACTCCCCCCATCACCAACGTAGGAATGGTTAAGGGACTAAGAAGGCTGGTTGTGAAGGACGGTTGCAGGCTGGTAAGGGGGCATTACGATTAGCTCACATAATGTGGGGGGGAATTCTATAGGGAAGGCAGTATAGTTCAGAGAATTCAAGCAGTGATTCTGTAGGATCTTACTATGCTGGTGAACAGTGAGTGTAATGGGGTCTGGGGGGCGACTTGATGATCTGGGCAGTCTAGTAACCTTGAGGTTCCTTATGTAATTGTACATTGGTTATTGTGAATAGTGCTGCCATAAATTTAGGGGTGCAGATGTCTTTCTAGAACTGGGCTGCTGCATTCTTTATGTATGTATGTTTGTATGTATGTATGTGTGTATGTATGTATTCATCCATCCATGCATCCATTCATTCATTCATTCATTCATTTACTATCTGTCTACCTATCTATCCATGGATGTTTCTGTCATTAATGCACAATTAGAGGAGTTCCATTATGTTTACTAGACTCCCCCCATCACGCATGTGCCCCCAGATACCCCATTGCAGTCACTGTCCATGAGCATAGTAAGATACTGTAGAAACTCTACTTGTCTTTTCTGTGTTTTTCCGCCCTGTCTATGACACCCCTCCCACATTATATATTCTTTTTCTAATGTGTCCTTACTTCGCCCCTCCCTAATTCCTCCATTCCCACCCATACAGCTCAGTCTCTTCCCCTCTGTTAACTTTTAGTCCATTCTTGGGTTTTCTGAGACTGCTGCTGTTTCCTTCTTCAGTTTTTTGTTTGTTTTGATACTGTAATGATGAGTGATATTATTATACATATATAGATATTTATATGTATATATATATGTATATGTATGTATGTAGGTACGTAACTCTAATGTTTGCTAAGATGATGCAGCTCCGCACAGCTGGGCACTGCCCCCCCCGTGGGTGGAGTTTGTAAGCGCAGCACTGTTGCCTGGAGATTCCACGATGTCACAGTGGTGCCTCTGTCCTAGAGACATAATGTGTATGCTGAGAGGAGCAGGTGTGATTCCGGTGAGGTGGACACTGACCAACTTGACAGCATCAGGCTAAACGGAATCCAGAGCCAAGGTACTGTGTGTTCCTTTTCATTTTATTGTCACTACTTCAAAGTTACATGAACAACATTATGGTTCCTAAGAATACCCCCACTGTCAAGTCCCCAGCACGTAGCCCGTAAGAGTCGCTGTCCAACAGCCCAGGAATATGCTGTAGAAGTGCTGCTGATCATCGCTATGTTATACGGACCTACCTAAGCTGGCCGCCGGGCCACACCCTGTGTGCCACTCATAATGCCCCATTTTCCCTCTCTCCCTTCCCTCCTAAGCCATCCTCCTCAGTCCCATTCCCTTTGGTAACTGTGAGTCCATTCTTGGGTTCGGTGCGCCTGCTACTGTCCTTTTCTATCACTCCTTTTCTTTTCTCTGGTTCTCCACAGGTGAGTGAAATCAGTTGACACTTGTCTTTGTCTGCGTGGTTTATTTCGCGGAGCATGATACCCTCTACCTCCCTCCATGTTGTTGCACATGGTAGGATTGGTTTCTGCATATGGCAGAATAATATTCCACTTTTCATCCTCTGATAGACACCTTGTCTGTTGTTGTGGACAGTGCTGTGATAATTATACGGGTGCACAGGTCTTTTTTAAACTGGGCTGCTGTATTCTTGTGTTTACTTCTGTATGTCCGGATGTATGAATATATTTAGTTAGTTCCTTACTCACTTGCATATCTGTTATTTATTTATTTATTTATTTATTTATCATTACTCTTCATCTACGTGAGTCTCATGTAGTTTAGTAAACTGCCCCCCACAATGAGATGCCCCCAGATACCTCATTGCAGTCACTGTCCATGAGCATATTAAGATGCTGTAGAATCCCTTGTTGTCTTCTCTGTGTCGTACATCCCTCCCCGTGCCCACCCTTCTGCTTTATGCATGCCAAACGTAATGTGCACATTCGCCCCCGCTCCGCCTGACAATTTCCTCCGTTCCCACCTGTCCACCTCCATCCCTTTCCCTTCGGTAACTGTTAGTCCACTCTTGTGGTGCCGTTTTCCTTCTTCGGATGTCTCTTGGTTCCCCTCCTGCACACGCGAGTGATTATCATTTGATACTTGTGTTTCTCCACCTGCCTGCCTTATTACACTGAGTATGATGCCCTCTCACACCATCCGTGTTTCTGCAAATGGTGGGATTTGTTTTTCTATGACTGAATAATATTCCATTGTTCATCTACTGATGGCCACTGAGCTTGGCTATTGAGAATAGTGCTGTGGTAATCATAGGGATGCACGTGGCACTTTTAAACTGGGGGCGGCCATGTCTCATTCATTCATTCATCTGTTTATTCATTTATTTTTTTATCATGAATCTACAATTATGTGGATAACATCATGTTTATTACACTCCCCCCATCACCAACGTAGGAATGGTTAAGGGACTAAGAAGGCTGGTTGTGAAGGACGGTTGCAGGCTGGTAAGGGGGCATTACGATTAGCTCACATAATGTGGGGGGGAATTCTATAGGGAAGGCAGTATAGTTCAGAGAATTCAAGCAGTGATTCTGTAGGATCTTACTATGCTGGTGAACAGTGAGTGTAATGGGGTCTGGGGGGCGACTTGATGATCTGGGCAGTCTAGTAACCTTAATGTTCCTTATGTAATTGTAGACTGGTTATTGTGAATAGTGCTGCCATAAATTTAGGGGTGCAGATGTCTTTCTAGAACTGGGCTGCTGCATTCTTTATGTATGTATGTTTGTATGTATGTATGTGTGTATGTATGTATTCATCCATCCATGCATCCATTCATTCATTCATTCATTTACTATCTGTCTACCTATCTATCCATGGATGTTTCTGTCATTAATGCACAATTAGATGAGTTCCATTATGTTTACTAGACTCCCCCCATCACGCACGTGCCCCCAGATACCCCATTGCAGTCACTGTCCATGAGCATAGTAAGATACTGTAGAATCCCTACTTGTCTTTTCTGTGTTTTTCCGCCCTGTCTGTGACACCCCTCCCACATTATATATTCTTCTTCTAATGTGTCCTTACTTCGCCCCTCCCTAATCCCTCCATTCCCACCCATACAGCTCAGTCTCTTCCCCTCTGTTAACTTTTAGTCCATTCTTGGGTTTTCTGAGACTGCTGCTGTTTCCTTCTTCAGTTTTTTGTTTGTTTTGATACTGTAATGATGAGTGATATTATTATACATATATAGATATTTATATATATTTATATATATGTATGTAGGTAAGTAACTCTAATGTTTGCTAAGATGATGCAGCTCCGCAAGGCTGGGCACTGCTCCCCCCCGTGGGTGGAGTTTGTAAGCGCAGCACTATTGCCTGGAGATTCCACGATGTCACAGTGGTGCCTCTGTCCTAGAGACATAATGTGTATTCTGAGAGGAGCAGGTGTGATTCCGGTGAGGTGGACACTGACCAACTTGACAGCATCAGGCTAAATGGAATCCAGAGCCAAGGTACTGTGTGTTCCTTTTCATTTTGTTGTCACTACTTCAAAGTTACATGAACAACATTATGGATCCTAGACTACCCACACTGTCAAGTCCCCACCACGTAGCTCGTAAGAGTCGCTGTCCAACAGCCCAGGAATATGCTGTAGAAGTGCTGCTGATCATCGCTATGTTATACGGACCTACCTAAGCTTGCCGCCGGGCCACACCCTGTGTGCCACTCATAATGCCCCATTTTCCCTCTCTCCCTTCCCTCCTAAGCCATCCTCCTCAGTCCCATTCCCTTTGGTAACTGTGAGTCCATTCTTGGGTTCGGTGCGCCTGCTACTGTCCTTTTCTATCACTCCTTTTCTTTTCTCTGGTTCTCCACAGGTGAGTGAAATCAGTTGACACTTGTCTTTGTCTGTGTGGCTTATTTTGCGGAGCATGATACCCTCTACCTCCCTCCATGTTGTTGCACATGGTAGGATTGGTTTCTGCCTATGGCAGAATAGTATTCCACTTTTCATCCTCTGATAGACACTTACCTTGTCTGTTGTTGTGGACAGTGCTGTGATAATTATACGGGTGCACAGGTCTTTTTTAAACTGGGCTGCTGTATTCTAGTGTTTATTTCTGTATGTCCGGATGTATGAATATATTTAGTTAGTTCCTTACTCACTTGCATATCTGTTATTTATTTATTTATTTATCATTAGTCTTCATCTACGTGAGTCTCATGTAGTTTAGTAAACTGCCCCCCACAATGAGATGCCCCCAGATACCTCATTGCAGTCACTGTCCATGAGCATATTAAGATGCTGTAGAATCCCTTGTTGTCTTCTCTGTGTCGTACGTCCCTCCCCTTGCCCCCCTTCTGCTTGATGCATGCCAAAGGTAATGTGCACATTCGCCCCCGCTCCGCCTGACATTTTCCTCCGTTCCCACCTGTCCACCTCCATCCCTTTCCCTTTGGTAGCTGTTAGTCCACTCTTGTTGTGCCGTTTTTCTTCTTCGGATGTCTCTTGGTTCCCCTCCTGCACAGGCGAGTGATTATCATTTGATACTTGTGTTTCTCCACCTGCCTGCCTTATTACACTGAGTATGATGCCCTCTCACACCATCCGTGTTTCTGCAAATGGTGGGATTTGTTTTCCTATGACTGAATAATATTCCATTGTTCGTTTACTGATGGACACTGAGCTTGGCTATTGAGATTAGTGCTGTGGTAATCATAGGGATGCACGTGTCGCTTTTAAACTGGGGGCGGCAATGTCTCATTCATTCATTCATCTGTTTATTCATTTATTTTTTTATCATGAATCTACAATTATGTGGATAACATCATGTTTATTACACTCCCCCCATCACCAACGTAGGAATGGTTAAGGGACTAAGAAGGCTGGTTGTGAAGGACGGTTGCAGGCTGGTAAGGGGGCATTACGGTTAGCTCACATAATGTGGGGGGGAATTCTATAGGGAAGGCAGTGTAGTTCAGAGAATTCAAGCAGTGATTCTGTAGGATCTTACTATGCTGGTGAACAGTGAGTGTAATGGGGTCTGGGGGGCGACTTGATGATCTGGGCAGTCTAGTAACCTTAATGTTCCTTATGTAATTGTAGACTGGTTATTGTGAATAGTGCTGCCATAAATTTAGGGGTGCAGATGTCTTTCTAGAACTGGGTTGCTGCATTCTTTATGTATGTATGATTGTATGTATGTGTGTATGTATGTATTCATCCATCCATGCATCCATTCATTCATTCATTCATTCATTCATTTATTATCTGTCTACCTATCTATCCATGGATGTTTCTGTCATTAATGCACAATTAGATGAGTTCCATTATGTTTACTAGACTCCCCCCATCACGCACTTGCCCCTAGATACCCCATTGCAGTCACTGTATATGAGCATAGTAAGATACTGTAGAATCCCTACTTGTCTTTTCTGTGTTTTTCCGCCCTGTCTGTGACACCCCTCCCACAATATATATTCTTCTTCTAATGTGTCCTTACTTCGCCCCTCCCTAATCCCTCCATTCCCACCCATACAGCTCAGTCTCTTCCCCTCTGTTAACTTTTAGTCCATTCTTGGGTTTTCTGAGACTGCTGCTGTTTCCTTCTTCAGTTTTTTGTTTGTTTTGATACTGTAATGATGAGTGATATTATTATACATATATAGATATTTATATATATATATATATATATGTATGTATGTAGGTACGTAACTCTAATGTTTGCTAAGATGATGCAGCTCCGCACAGCTGGGCACTGCCCCCCCCGTGGGTGGAGTTTGTAAGCGCAGCACTGTTGCCTGGAGATTCCACGATGTCACAGTGGTGCCTCTGTCCTAGAGACATAATGTGTATGCTGAGAGGAGCAGGTGTGATTCCGGTGAGGTGGACACTGACCAACTTGACAGCATCAGGCTAAACGGAATCCAGAGCCAAGGTACTGTGTGTTCCTTTTCATTTTATTGTCACTACTTCAAAGTTACATGAACAACATTATGGTTCCTAAGATTACCCCCACTGTCAAGTCCCCAGCACGTAGCCCGTAAGAGTCGCTGTCCAACAGCCCAGGAATATGCTGTAGAAGTGCTGCTGATCATCGCTATGTTATACGGACCTACCTAAGCTGGCTGCCGGGCCACACCCTGTGTACCACTCATAATGCCCCATTTTCCCTCTCTCCCTTCCCTCCTAAGCCATCCTCCTCAGTCCCATTCCCTTTGGTAACTGTGAGTCCATTCTTGGGTTCGGTGCGCCTGCTACTGTCCTTTTCTATCACTCTTTTTCTTTTCTCTGGTTCTCCACAGGTGAGTGAAATCAGTTGACACTTGTCTTTGTCTGTGTGGTTTATTTCGCGGAGCATGATACCCTCTACCTCCCTCCATGTTGTTGCACATGGTAGGATTGGTTTCTGCATATGGCAGAATAATATTCCACTTTTCATCCTCTGATAGACACCTTGTCTGTTGTTGTGGACAGTGCTGTGATAATTATACGGGTGCACAGGTCTTTTTTAAACTGGGCTGCTGTATTCTTGTGTTTACTTCTGTATGTCCGGATGTATGAATATATTTAGTTAGTTCATTACTCACTTGCATATCTGTTATTTATTTATTTATTTATTTATCATTACTCTTCATCTACGTGAGTCTCATGTAGTTTAGTAAACTGCCCCCCACAATGAGATGCCCCCAGATACCTCATTGCAGTCACTGTCCATGAGCATATTAAGATGCTGTAGAATCCCTTGTTGTCTTCTCTGTGTCGTACGTCCCTCCCCGTGCCCACCCTTCTGCTTTATGCATGCCAAACGTAATGTGCACATTCGCCCCCGCTCCGCCTGACAATTTCCTCCGTTCCCACCTGTCCACCTCCATCCCTTTCCCTTCGGTAACTGTTAGTCCACTCTTGTGGTGCCGTTTTCCTTCTTTGGATGTCTCTTGGTTCCCCTCCTGCACACGCGAGTGATTATCATTTGATACTTGTGTTTCTCCACCTGCCTGCCTTATTACACTGAGTATGATGCCCTCTCACACCATCCGTGTTTCTGCAAATGGTGGGATTTGTTTTTCTATGACTGAATAATATTCCATTGTTCATCTACTGATGGCCACTGAGCTTGGCTATTGAGAATAGTGCTGTGGTAATCATAGGGATGCACGTGGCACTTTTAAACTGGGGGCGGCCATGTCTCATTCATTCATTCATCTGTTTATTCATTTATTTTTTTATCATGAATCTACAATTATGTGGATAACATCATGTTTATTACACTCCCCCCATCACCAACGTAGGAATGGTTAAGGGACTAAGAAGGCTGGTTGTGAAGGACGGTTGCAGGCTGGTAAGGGGGCATTACGATTAGCTCACATAATGTGGGGGGGAATTCTATAGGGAAGGCAGTATAGTTCAGAGAATTCAAGCAGTGATTCTGTAGGATCTTACTATGCTGGTGAACAGTGAGTGTAATGGGGTCTGGGGGGCGACTTGATGATCTGGGCAGTCTAGTAACCTTAATGTTCCTTATGTAATTGTAGACTGGTTATTGTGAATAGTGCTGCCATAAATTTAGGGGTGCAGATGTCTTTCTAGAACTGGGCTGCTGCATTCTTTATGTATGTATGTTTGTATGTATGTATGTGTGTATGTATGTATTCATCCATCCATGCATCCATTCATTCATTCATTCATTTACTATCTGTCTACCTATCTATCCATGGATGTTTCTGTCATTAATGCACAATTAGAGGAGTTCCATTATGTTTACTAGACTCCCCCCATCACGCACGTGCCCCCAGATACCCCATTGCAGTCACTGTCCATGAGCATAGTAAGATACTGTAGAATCCCTACTTGTCTTTTCTGTGTTTTTCCGCCCTGTCTGTGACACCCCTCCCACATTATATATTCTTCTTCTAATGTGTCCTTACTTCGCCCCTCCCTAATCCCTCCATTCCCACCCATACACCTCAGTCTCTTCCCCTCTGTTAACTTTTAGTCCATTCTTGGGTTTTCTGAGACTGCTGCTGTTTCCTTCTTCAGTTTTTTGTTTGTTTTGATACTGTAATGATGAGTGATATTATTATACATATATAGATATTTATATATACATATATATATGTATGTAGGTAAGTAACTCTAATGTTTGCTAAGATGATGCAGCTCCGCAAGGCTGGGCACTGCCCCCCCCCCCGTGGGTGGAGTTTGTAAGCGCAGCACTGTTGCCTGGAGATTCCACGATGTCACAGTGGTGCCTCTGTCCTAGAGACATAATGTGTATGCTGAGAGGAGCAGGTGTGATTCGGGTGAGGTGCACACTGACCAACTTGACAGCATCAGGCTAAATGGAATCCAGAGCCAAGGTACTGTGTGTTCCTTTTCATTTTGTTGTCACTACTTCAAAGTTACATGAACAACATTATGGTTCCTAAGACTACATCCACTGTCAAGTCCCCACCACGTAGCTCGTAAGAGTCGCTGTCCAACAGCCCAGGAATATGCTGTAGAAGTGCTGCTGATCATCGCTATGTTATACGGACCTACCTAAGCTTGCCGCCGGGCCACACCCTGTGTGCCACTCATAATGCCCCATTTTCCCTCTCTCCCTTCCCTCCTAAGCCATCCTCCTCAGTCCCATTCCCTTTGGTAACTGTGAGTCCATTCTTGGGTTCGGTGCGCCTGCTACTGTCCTTTCCTATCACTCCTTTTCTTTTCTCTGGTTCTCCATAGGTGAGTGAAATCAGTTGACACTTGTCTTTGTCTGCGTGGCTTATTTCGCGGAGCATGATACCCTCTACCTCCCTCCATGTTGTTGCACATGGTAGGATTGATTTCTGCCTATGGCAGAATAATATTCCACTTTTCATCCTCTGATAGACACTTACCTTGTCTGTTGTTGTGGACAGTGCTGTGATAATTATACGGGTGCACAGGTCTTTTTTAAACTGGGCTGCTGTATTCTAGTGTTTATTTCTGTATGTCCGGATGTATGAATATATTTAGTTAGTTCCTTACTCACTTGCATATCTGTTATTTATTTATTTATTTATCATTAGTCTTCATCTACGTGAGTCTCATGTAGCTTAGTAAACTGCCCCCCACAATGAGATGCCCCCAGATACCTCATTGCAGTCACTGTCCATGAGCATATTAAGATGCTGTAGAATCCCTTGTTGTCTTCTCTGTGTCGTACGTCCCTCCCCTTGCCCCCCTTCTGCTTGATGCATGCCAAAGGTAATGTGCACATTCGCCCCCGCTCCGCCTGACATTTTCCTCCGTTCCCACCTGTCCACCTCCATCCCTTTCCCTTTGGTAGCTGTTAGTCCACTCTTGTTGTGCCGTTTTTCTTCTTCGGATGTCTCTTGGTTCCCCTCCTGCACAGGCGAGTGATTATCATTTGATACTTGTGTTTCTCCACCTGCCTGCCTTATTACACTGAGTATGATGCCCTCTCACACCATCCGTGTTTCTGCAAATGGTGGGATTTGTTTTCCTATGACTGAATAATATTCCATTGTTCGTTTACTGATGGACACTGAGCTTGGCTATTGAGATTAGTGCTGTGGTAATCATAGGGATGCACGTGTCGCTTTTAAACTGGGGGCGGCAATGTCTCATTCATTCATTCATCTGTTTATTCATTTATTTTTTTATCATGAATCTACAATTATGTGGATAACATCATGTTTATTACACTCCCCCCATCACCAACGTAGGAATGGTTAAGGGACTAAGAAGGCTGGTTGTGAAGGACGGTTGCAGGCTGGTAAGGGGGCATTACGATTAGCTCACATAATGTGGGGGGGAATTCTATAGGGAAGGCAGTATAGTTCAGAGAATTCAAGGAGTGATTCTGTAGGATCTTACTATGCTGGTGAACAGTGAGTGTAATGGGGTCTGGGGGGCGACTTGATGATCTGGGCAGTCTAGTAACCTTAATGTTCCTTATGTAATTGTAGACTGGTTATTGTGAATAGTGCTGCCATAAATTTAGGGGTGCAGATGTCTTTCTAGAACTGGGTTGCTGCATTCTTTATGTATGTATGATTGTATGTATGTGTGTATGTATGTATTCATCCATCCATGCATCCATTCATTCATTCATTCATTCATTCATTTATTATCTGTCTACCTATCTATCCATGGATGTTTCTGTCATTAATGCACAATTAGATGAGTTCCATTATGTTTACTAGACTCCCCCCATCACGCACTTGCCCCCAGATACCCCATTGCAGTCACTGTATATGAGCATAGTAAGATACTGTAGAATCCCTACTTGTCTTTTCTGTGTTTTTCCGCCCTGTCTGTGACACCCCTCCCACAATATATATTCTTCTTCTAATGTGTCCTTACTTCGCCCCTCCCTAATCCCTCCATTCCCACCCATACAGCTCAGTCTCTTCCCCTCTGTTAACTTTTAGTCCATTCTTGGGTTTTCTGAGACTGCTGCTGTTTCCTTCTTCAGTTTTTTGTTTGTTTTGATACTGTAATGATGAGTGATATTATTATACATATATAGATATTTATATATACATATATATATGTATGTAGGTAAGTAACTCTAATGTTTGCTAAGATGATGCAGCTCCGCAAGGCTGGGCACTGCCCCCCCCCCCGTGGGTGGAGTTTGTAAGCGCAGCACTGTTGCCTGGAGATTCCACGATGTCACAGTGGTGCCTCTGTCCTAGAGACATAATGTGTATGCTGAGAGGAGCAGGTGTGATTCGGGTGAGGTGCACACTGACCAACTTGACAGCATCAGGCTAAATGGAATCCAGAGCCAAGGTACTGTGTGTTCCTTTTCATTTTGTTGTCACTACTTCAAAGTTACATGAACAACATTATGGTTCCTAAGACTACATCCACTGTCAAGTCCCCACCACGTAGCTCGTAAGAGTCGCTGTCCAACAGCCCAGGAATATGCTGTAGAAGTGCTGCTGATCATCGCTATGTTATACGGACCTACCTAAGCTTGCCGCCGGGCCACACCCTGTGTGCCACTCATAATGCCCCATTTTCCCTCTCTCCCTTCCCTCCTAAGCCATCCTCCTCAGTCCCATTCCCTTTGGTAACTGTGAGTCCATTCTTGGGTTCGGTGCGCCTGCTACTGTCCTTTCCTATCACTCCTTTTCTTTTCTCTGGTTCTCCATAGGTGAGTGAAATCAGTTGACACTTGTCTTTGTCTGCGTGGCTTATTTCGCGGAGCATGATACCCTCTACCTCCCTCCATGTTGTTGCACATGGTAGGATTGGTTTCTGCCTATGGCAGAATAATATTCCACTTTTCATCCTCTGATAGACACTTACCTTGTCTGTTGTTGTGGACAGTGCTGTGATAATTATACGGGTGCACAGGTCTTTTTTAAACTGGGCTGCTGTATTCTAGTGTTTATTTCTGTATGTCCGGATGTATGAATATATTTAGTTAGTTCCTTACTCACTTGCATATCTGTTATTTATTTATTTATTTATCATTAGTCTTCATCTACGTGAGTCTCATGTAGCTTAGTAAACTGCCCCCCACAATGAGATGCCCCCAGATACCTCATTGCAGTCACTGTCCATGAGCATATTAAGATGCTGTAGAATCCCTTGTTGTCTTCTCTGTGTCGTACGTCCCTCCCCTTGCCCCCCTTCTGCTTGATGCATGCCAAAGGTAATGTGCACATTCGCCCCCGCTCCGCCTGACATTTTCCTCCGTTCCCACCTGTCCACCTCCATCCCTTTCCCTTTGGTAGCTGTTAGTCCACTCTTGTTGTGCCATTTTTCTTCTTCGGATGTCTCTTGGTTCCCCTCCTGCACAGGCGTGTGATATCATTTGATACTTGTGTTTCTCCACCTGCTTGCCTTATTACACTGAGTATGATGCCCTCTCACACCATCCGTGTTTCTGCAAATGGTGGGATTTGTTTTCCTATGACTGAATAATATTCCATTGTTCGTTTACTGATGGACACTGAGCTTGGCTATTGAGATTAGTGCTGTGGTAATCATAGGGATGCACTTGTCGCTTTTAAACTGGGGGCGGCAATGTCTCATTCATTCATTCATCTGTTTATTCATTTATTTTTTTATCATGAATCTACAATTATGTGGATAACATCATGTTTATTACACTCCCCCCATCACCAACGTAGGAATGGTTAAGGGACTAAGAAGGCTGGTTGTGAAGGACGGTTGCAGGCTGGTAAGGGGGCATTACGATTAGCTCACATAATGTGGGGGGGAATTCTATAGGGAAGGCAGTATAGTTCAGAGAATTCAAGCAGTGATTTTGTAGGATCTTACTATGCTGGTGAACAGTGAGTGTAATGGGGTCTGGGGGGCGACTTGATGATCTGGGCAGTCTAGTAACCTTAATGTTCCTTATGTAATTGTAGACTGGTTATTGTGAATAGTGCTGCCATAAATTTAGGGGTGCAGATGTCTTTCTAGAACTGGGTTGCTGCATTCCTTATGTATGTATGTTTGTATGTATGTATGTGTGTATGTATGTATTCATCCATCCATGCATCCATTCATTCATTCATTCATTCATTCATTTATTATCTGTCTACCTATCTATCCATGGATGTTTCTGTCATTAATGCACAATTAGAGGAGTTCCATTATGTTTACTAGACTCCCCCCATCACGCATGTGCCCCCAGATACCCCATTGCAGTCACTGTCCATGAGCATAGTAAGATACTGTAGAAACCCTACTTGTCTTTTCTGTGTTTTTCCGCCCTGTCTATGACACCCCTCCCACATTATATATTCTTCTTCTAATGTGTCCTTACTTCGCCCCTCCCTAATTCCTCCATTCCCACCCATACAGCTCAGTCTCTTCCCCTCTGTTAACTTTTAGTCCATTCTTGGGTTTTCTGAGACTGCTGCTGTTTCCTTCTTCAGTTTTTTGTTTGTTTTGATACTGTAATGATGAGTGATATTATTATACATATATAGATATTTATATATATATATATATATATGTATGTATGTAGGTACGTAACTCTAATGTTTGCTAAGATGATGCAGCTCCGCACAGCTGGGCACTGCCCCCCCCCCGTGGGTGGAGTTTGTAAGCGCAGCACTGTTGCCTGGAGATTCCACGATGTCACAGTGGTGCCTCTGTCCTAGAGACATAATGTGTATGCTGAGAGGAGCAGGTGTGATTCGGGTGAGGTGGACACTGACCAACTTGACAGCATCAGGCTAAATGGAATCCAGAGCCAAGGTACTGTGTGTTCCTTTTCATTTTGTTGTCACTACTTCAAAGTTACATGAACAACATTATGGACCTAGACTACCCCCACTGTCAAGTCCCCACCACGTAGCTCGTAAGAGTCGCTGTCCAACAGCCCAGGAATATGCTGTAGAAGTGCTGCTGATCATCGCTATGTTATACGGACCTACCTAAGCTGGCCGCCGGGCCACACCCTGTGTGCCACTCATAATGCCCCATTTTCCCTCTCTCCCTTCCCTCCTAAGCCATCCTCCTCAGTCCCATTCCCTTTGGTATCTGTGAGTCCATTCTTGGGTTCGGTGCGCCTGCTACTGTCCTTTTCTATCACTCCTTTTCTTTTCTCTGGTTCTCCACAGGTGAGTGAAATCAGTTGACACTTGTCTTTGTCTGTGTGGCTTATTTCGCGGAGCATGATACCCTCTACCTCCCTCCATGTTGTTGCACATGGTAGGATTGGTTTCTGCATATGGCAGAATAATATTCCACTTTTCATCCTCTGATAGACACCTTGTCTGTTGTTGTGGACAGTGCTGTGATAATTATACGGGTGCACAGGTCTTTTTTAAACTGGGCTGCTGTATTCTTGTGTTTACTTCTGTATGTCCGGATGTATGAATATATTTAGTTAGTTCATTACTCACTTGCATATCTGTTATTTATTTATTTATTTATTTATCATTACTCTTCATCTACGTGAGTCTCATGTAGTTTAGTAAACTGCCCCCCACAATGAGATGCCCCCAGATACCTCATTGCAGTCACTGTCCATGAGCATATTAAGATGCTGTAGAATCCCTTGTTGTCTTCTCTGTGTCGTACGTCCCTCCCCGTGCCCACCCTTCTGCTTTATGCATGCCAAACGTAATGTGCACATTAGCCCCCGCTCCGCCTGACAATTTCCTCCGTTCCCACCTGTCCACCTCCATCCCTTTCCCTTCGGTAACTGTTAGTCCACTCTTGTGGTGCCGTTTTCCTTCTTCGGATGTCTCTTGGTTCCCCTCCTGCACACGCGAGTGATTATCATTTGATACTTGTGTTTCTCCACCTGCCTGCCTTATTACACTGAGTATGATGCCCTCTCACACCATCCGTGTTTCTGCAAATGGTGGGATTTGTTTTTCTATGACTGAATAATATTCCATTGTTCATCTACTGATGGCCACTGAGCTTGGCTATTGAGAATAGTGCTGTGGTAATCATAGGGATGCACGTGGCACTTTTAAACTGGGGGCGGCCATGTCTCATTCATTCATTCATCTGTTTATTCATTTATTTTTTTATCATGAATCTACAATTATGTGGATAACATCATGTTTATTACACTCCCCCCATCACCAACGTAGGAATGGTTAAGGGACTAAGAAGGCTGGTTGTGAAGGACGGTTGCAGGCTGGTAAGGGGGCATTACGATTAGCTCACATAATGTGGGGGGGAATTCTATAGGGAAGGCAGTATAGTTCAGAGAATTCAAGCAGTGATTCTGTAGGATCTTACTATGCTGGTGAACAGTGAGTGTAATGGGGTCTGGGGGGCGACTTGATGATCTGGGCAGTCTAGTAACCTTAATGTTCCTTATGTAATTGTAGACTGGTTATTGTGAATAGTGCTGCCATAAATTTAGGGGTGCAGATGTCTTTCTAGAACTGGGCTGCTGCATTCTTTATGTATGTATGTTTGTATGTATGTATGTGTGTATGTATGTATTCATCCATCCATGCATCCATTCATTCATTCATTCATTCATTTACTATCTGTCTACCTATCTATCCATGGATGTTTCTGTCATTAATGCACAATTAGAGGAGTTCCATTATGTTTACTAGACTCCCCCCATCACGCATGTGCCCCCAGATACCCCATTGCAGTCACTGTCCATGAGCATAGTAAGATACTGTAGAAACCCTACTTGTCTTTTCTGTGTTTTTCCGCCCTGTCTATGACACCCCTCCCACATTATATATTCTTCTTCTAATGTGTCCTTACTTCGCCCCTCCCTAATTCCTCCATTCCCACCCATACAGCTCAGTCTCTTCCCCTCTGTTAACTTTTAGTCCATTCTTGGGTTTTCTGAGACTGCTGCTGTTTCCTTCTTCAGTTTTTTGTTTGTTTTGATACTGTAATGATGAGTGATATTATTATACATATATAGATATTTATATATATATATATATATATATGTATGTATGTAGGTACGTAACTCTAATGTTTGCTAAGATGATGCAGCTCCGCACAGCTGGGCACTGCCCCCCCCCGTGGGTGGAGTTTGTAAGCTCAGCACTGTTGCCTGGAGATTCCACGATGTCACAGTGGTGCCTCTGTCCTAGAGACATAATGTGTATGCTGAGAGGAGCAGGTGTGATTCCGGTGAGGTGGACACTGACCAACTTGACAGCATCAGGCTAAACGGAATCCAGAGCCAAGGTACTGTGTGTTCCTTTTCATTTTATTGTCACTACTTCAAAGTTACATGAAAAACATTATGGTTCCTAAGATTACCCCCACTGTCAAGTCCCCAGCACGTAGCCCGTAAGAGTCGCTGTCCAACAGCCCAGGAATATGCTGTAGAAGTGCTGCTGATCATCGCTATGTTATACGGACCTACCTAAGCTGGCCGCCGGGCCACACCCTGTGTGCCACTCATAATGCCCCATTTTCCCTCTCTCCCTTCCCTCCTAAGCCATCCTCCTCAGTCCCATTCCCTTTGGTAACTGTGAGTCCATTCTTGGGTTCGGTGCGCCTGCTACTGTCCTTTTCTATCACTCCTTTTCTTTTCTCTGGTTCTCCACAGGTGAGTGAAATCAGTTGACACTTGTCTTTGTCTGCGTGGTTTATTTCGCGGAGCATGATACCCTCTACCTCCCTCCATGTTGTTGCACATGGTAGGATTGGTTTCTGCATATGGCAGAATAATATTCCACTTTTCATCCTCTGATAGACACCTTGTCTGTTGTTGTGGACAGTGCTGTGATAATTATACGGGTGCACAGGTCTTTTTTAAACTGGGCTGCTGTATTCTTGTGTTTACTTCTGTATGTCCGGATGTATGAATATATTTAGTTAGTTCATTACTCACTTGCATATCTGTTATTTATTTATTTATTTATTTATTTATCATTACTCTTCATCTACGTGAGTCTCATGTAGTTTAGTAAACTGCCCCCCACAATGAGATGCCCCCAGATACCTCATTGCAGTCACTGTCCATGAGCATATTAAGATGCTGTAGAATCCCTTGTTGTCTTCTCTGTGTCGTACATCCCTCCCCGTGCCCACCCTTCTGCTTTATGCATGCCAAACGTAATGTGCACATTCGCCCCCGCTCCGCCTGACAATTTCCTCCGTTCCCACCTGTCCACCTCCATCCCTTTCCCTTCGGTAACTGTTAGTCCACTCTTGTGGTGCCGTTTTCCTTCTTCGGATGTCTCTTGGTTCCCCTCCTGCACACGCGAGTGATTATCATTTGATACTTGTGTTTCTCCACCTGCCTGCCTTATTACACTGAGTATGATGCCCTCTCACACCATCCGTGTTTCTGCAAATGGTGGGATTTGTTTTCCTATGACTGAATAATATTCCATTGTTCATCTACTGATGGACACTGAGCTTGGCTATTGAGAATAGTGCTGTGGTAATCATAGGGATGCACGTGGCACTTTTAAACTGGGGGCGGCCATGTCTCATTCATTCATTCATCTGTTTATTCATTTATTTTTTTATCATGAATCTACAATTATGTGGATAACATCATGTTTATTACACTCCCCCCATCACCAACGTAGGAATGGTTAAGGGACTAAGAAGGCTGGTTGTGAAGGACGGTTGCAGGCTGGTAAGGGGGCATTACGATTAGCTCACATAATGTGGGGGGGAATTCTATAGGGAAGGCAGTATAGTTCAGAGAATTCAAGCAGTGATTCTGTAGGATCTTACTATGCTGGTGAACAGTGAGTGTAATGGGGTCTGGGGGGCGACTTGATGATCTGGGCAGTCTAGTAACCTTAATGTTCCTTATGTAATTGTAGACTGGTTATTGTGAATAGTGCTGCCATAAATTTAGGGGTGCAGATGTCTTTCTAGAACTGGGTTGCTGCATTCCTTATGTATGTATGTTTGTATGTATGTATGTGTGTATGTATGTATTCATCCATCCATGCATCCATTCATTCATTCATTCATTCATTCATTCATTTATTATCTGTCTACCTATCTATCCATGGATGTTTCTGTCATTAATGCACAATTAGATGAGTTCCATTATGTTTACTAGACTCCCCCCATCACGCACGTGCCCCCAGATACCCCATTGCAGTCACTGTCCATGAGCATAGTAAGATACTGTAGAATCCCTACTTGTCTTTTCTGTGTTTTTCCGCCCTGTCTGTGACACCCCTCCCACATTATATATTCTTCTTCTAATGTGTCCTTACTTCGCCCCTCCCTAATCCCTCCATTCCCACCCATACAGCTCAGTCTCTTCCCCTCTGTTAACTTTTAGTCCATTCTTGGGTTTTCTGAGACTGCTGCTGTTTCCTTCTTCAGTTTTTTGTTTGTTTTGATACTGTAATGATGAGTGATATTATTATACATATATAGATATTTATATATACATATATATATGTATGTAGGTAAGTAACTCTAATGTTTGCTAAGATGATGCAGCTCCGCACGGCTGGGCACTGCCCCCCCCCGTGGGTGGAGTTTGTAAGCGCAGCACTGTTGCCTGGAGATTCCACGATGTCACAGTGGTGCCTCTGTCCTAGAGACATAATGTGTATGCTGAGAGGAGCAGGTGTGATTCCGGTGAGGTGGACACTGACCAACTTGACAGCATCAGGCTAAATGGAATCCAGAGCCAAGGTACTGTGTGTTCCTTTTCATTTTGTTGTCACTACTTCAAAGTTACATGAACAACATTATGGATCCTAGACTACCCCCACTGTCAAGTCCCCACCACGTAGCTCGTAAGAGTCGCTGTCCAACAGCCCAGGAATATGCTGTAGAAGTGCTGCTGATCATCGCTATGTTATACGGACCTACCTAAGCTTGCCGCCGGGCCACACCCTGTGTGCCACTCATAATGCCCCATTTTCCCTCTCTCCCTTCCCTCCTAAGCCATCCTCCTCAGTCCCATTCCCTTTGGTAACTGTGAGTCCATTCTTGGGTTCGGTGCGCCTGCTACTGTCCTCTTCTATCATTCCTTTTCTTTTCTCTGGTTCTCCACAGGTGAGTGAAATCAGTTGACACTTGTCTTTGTCTGCGTGGCTTATTTCGCGGAGCATGATACCCTCTACCTCCCTCCATGTTGTTGCACATGGTAGGATTGGTTTCTGCCTATGGCAGAATAGTATTCCACTTTTCATCCTCTGATAGACACTTACCTTGTGTGTTGTTGTGGACAGTGCTGTGATAATTATACGGGTGCACAGGTCTTTTTTAAACTGGGCTGCTGTATTCTAGTGTTTATTTCTGTATGTCCGGATGTATGAATATATTTAGTTAGTTCCTTACTCACTTGCATATCTCTTATTTATTTATTTATTTATCATTAGTCTTCATCTACGTGAGTCTCATGTAGTTTAGTAAACTGCCCCCCACAATGAGATGCCCCCAGATACCTCATTGCAGTCACTGTCCATGAGCATATTAAGATGCTGTAGAATCCCTTGTTGTCTTCTCTGTGTCGTACGTCCCTCCCCGTGCCCACCCTTCTGCTTTATGCATGCCAAACGTAATGTGCACATTCGCCCCCGCTCCGCCTGACAATTTCCTCCGTTCCCACCTGTCCACCTCCATCCCTTTCCCTTCGGTAACTGTTAGTCCACTCTTGTTGTGCCGTTTTCCTTCTTCGGATGTCTCTTGGTTCCCCTCCTGCACACGCGAGTGATTATCATTTGATACTTGTGTTTCTCCACCTGCCTGCCTTATTACACTGAGTATGATGCCCTCTCACACCATCCGTGTTTCTGCAAATGGTGGGATTTGTTTTTCTATGACTGAATAATATTCCATTGTTCATCTACTGATGGCCACTGAGCTTGGCTATTGAGAATAGTGCTGTGGTAATCATAGGGATGCACGTGGCACTTTTAAACTGGGGGCGGCCATGTCTCATTCATTCATTCATCTGTTTATTCATTTATTTTTTTATCATGAATCTACAGTTATGTGGATCACATCATGTTTATTACACTCCCCCCATCACCAACGTAGGAATGGTTAAGGGACTGAGAAGGCTGGTTGTGAAGGACGGTTGCAGGCTGGTAAGGGGGCATTACGATTAGCTCACATAATGTGGGGGGGAATTCTATAGGGAAGGCAGTATAGTTCAGAGAATTCAAGCAGTGATTCTGTAGGATCTTACTATGCTGGTGAACAGTGAGTGTAATGGGGTCTGGGGGGCGACTTGATGATCTGGGCAGTCTAGTAACCTTAATGTTCCTTATGTAATTGTAGACTGGTTATTGTGAATAGTGCTGCCATAAATTTAGGGGTGCAGATGTCTTTCTAGAACTGGGTTGCTGCATTCTTTATGTATGTATGTTTGTATGTATGTATGTGTGTATGTATGTATTCATCCATCCATGCATCCATTCATTCATTCATTCATTTACTATCTGTCTACGTATCTATCCATGGATGTTTCTGTCATTAATGCACAATTAGATGAGTTCCATTATGTTTACTAGAGTCCCCCCATCACGCACGTGCCCCCAGATACCCCATTGCAGTCACTGTCCATGAGCATAATAAGATACTGTAGAATCCCTACTTGTCTTTTCTGTGTTTTTCCGCCCTGTCTGTGACACCCCTCCCACATTATATATTCTTCTTCTAATGTGTCCTTACTTCGCCCCTCCCTAATCCCTCCATTCCCACCCATACAGCTCAGTCTCTTTCCCTCTGTTAACTTTTAGTCCATTCTTTTGTTTTCTGAGACGGCTTCTGTTTCCTTCTTCAGTTTTTTGTTTGTTCTGATACTGTAATAATGAGTGATATCATTATACATATATATATATTTATATATATATATATATATATATGTATGTCGGTACGTAACTCTAATGTTTGCTAAGATGATGCAGCTCCGCACGGCTGGGCACTGCCCCCCCCCGTGGGTGGAGTTTGTAAGCGCAGCACTGTTGCCTGGAGATTCCACGATGTCACAGTGGTGCCTCTGTCCTAGAGACATAATGTGTATGCTGAGAGGAGCAGGTGTGATTCCGGTGAGGTGGACACTGACCAACTTGACAGCATCAGGCTAAATGGAATCCAGAGCCAAGGTACTGTGTGTTCCTTTTCATTTTGTTGTCACTACTTCAAAGTTACATGAACAACATTATGGTTCCTAAGACTACATCCACTGTCAAGTCCCCACCACGTAGCTCGTAAGAGTCGCTGTCCAACAGCCCAGGAATATGCTGTAGAAGTGCTGCTGATCATCGCTATGTTATACGGACCTACCTAAGCTTGCCGCCGGGCCACACCCTGTGTGCCACTCATAATGCCCCATTTTCCCTCTCTCCCTTCCCTCCTAAGCCATCCTCCTCAGTCCCATTCCCTTTGGTAACTTTGAGTCCATTCTTGGGATCGGTGCGCCTGCTACTGTCCTTTTCTATCACTCCTTTTCTTTTCTCTGGTTCTCCACAGGTGAGTGAAATCAGTTGACACTTGTCTTTGTCTGTGTGGCTTATTTCGCGGAGCATGATACCCTCTACCTCCCTCCATGTTGTTGCACATGGTAGGATTGGTTTCTGCCTATGGCAGAATAGTATTCCACTTTTCATCCTCTGATAGACACTTACCTTGTCTGTTGTTGTGGACAGTGCTGTGATAATTATACGGGTGCACAGGTCTTTTTTAAACTGGGCTGCTGTATTCTTGTGTTTACTTCTGTATGTCCGGATGTATGAATATATTTAGTTAGTTCATTACTCACTTGCATATCTGTTATTTATTTATTTATTTATTTATCATTACTCTTCATCTACGTGAGTCTCATGTAGTTTAGTAAACTGCCCCCCACAATGAGATGCCCCCAGATACCTCATTGCAGTCACTGTCCATGAGCATATTAAGATGCTGTAGAATCCCTTGTTGTCTTCTCTGTGTCGTACGTCCCTCCCCGTGCCCACCCTTCTGCTTTATGCATGCCAAACGTAATGTGCACATTCTCCCCCGCTCCGCCTGACAATTTCCTCCGTTCCCCCCTGTCCACGTCCATCCCTTTCCCTTCGGTAACTGTTAGTCCACTCTTGTGGTGCCGTTTTCCTTCTTCGGATGTCTCTTGGTTCCCCTCCTGCACACGCGAGTGATTATCATTTGATACTTGTGTTTCTCCACCTGCCTGCCTTATTACACTGAGTATGATGCCCTCTCACACCATCCGTGTTTCTGCAAATGGTGGGATTTGTTTTCCTATGACTGAATAATATTCCATTGTTCATCTACTGATGGCCACTGAGCTTGGCTATTGAGAATAGTGCTGTGGTAATCATAGGGATGCACGTGGCACTTTTAAACTGGGGGCGGCCATGTCTCATTCATTCATTCATCTGTTTATTCATTTATTTTTTTATCATGAATCTACAATTATGTGGATAACATCATGTTTATTACACTCCCCCCATCACCAACGTAGGAATGGTTAAGGGACTAAGAAGGCTGGTTGTGAAGGACGGTTGCAGGCTGGTAAGGGGGCATTACGATTAGCTCACATAATGTGGGGGGGAATTCTATAGGGAAGGCAGTATAGTTCAGAGAATTCAAGCAGTGATTCTGTAGGATCTTACTATGCTGGTGAACAGTGAGTGTAATGGGGTCTGGGGGGCGACTTGATGATCTGGGCAGTCTAGTAACCTTAATGTTCCTTATGTAATTGTAGACTGGTTATTGTGAATAGTGCTGCCATAAATTTAGGGGTGCAGATGTCTTTCTAGAACTGGGTTGCTGCATTCTTTATGTATGTATGTTTGTATGTATGTATGTGTGTATGTATGTATTCATCCATCCATGCATCCATTCATTCATTCATTCATTTACTATCTGTCTACCTATCTATCCATGGATGTTTCTGTCATTAATGCACAATTAGATGAGTTCCATTATGTTTACTAGAGTCCCCCCATCACGCACGTGCCCCCAGATACCCCATTGCAGTCACTGTCCATGAGCATAGTAAGATACTGTAGAATCCCTACTTGTCTTTTCTGTGTTTTTCCGCCCTGTCTTTGACACCCCTCCCACATTATATATTCTTCTTCTAATGTGTCCTTACTTCGCCCCTCCCTAATCCCTAAATTCCCACCCATACACCTCAGTCTCTTTCCCTCTGTTAACTTTTAGTCCATTCTTGGGTTTTCTGAGACTGCTGCTGTTTCCTTCTTCAGTTTTTTGTTTGTTCTGATACTGTAATGATGAGTGATATCATTATCCATATATATATATATATGTATATATGTAGGTAAGTAACTCTAATATTTGGTATGATGATGCACATCCCCTTGGCTGGGCAGTTCCCACTCCACCCCCATGGGTGGAGTTTCTAAGGGCATCACTGTTGCCTGCAGTTTCCGTGATGTCACAGTGGTGCCTGTGTCATAGAGACATAATGTGTATGCTGAGAGGAGCAAGTGTGATTCCGTTGAGGTGGACACTGACCATCTTGACAGTATCAGGGTAAATGGAATGCAGAGCCAAGGTACTGTTTTCCTTTTTGTTTTGTTGTTACTACTTCACAGTTACATGAACAATATTATGGTTCCTACACTACCCCCACTTTGAAGTCCCCACCACTTAACCCATAAGTGTCGCTGTCCATCAGGCCAGCAATATGCTCTAGAAGACACCGAGAGAAATACCGTTTGACCCAGGAATTGCACTTATAAAAATTTACCCTAAGAATGTAGCACTGCAGTTTGAAAAAGACAGATGCACCCCTATGTTAATCGCTGCACTATTTACAATAGCCAAGATATGAAATGAACCTAAATGTCCATAAGTAGATGAATGGATAAAGAAGATGTGGTAAATATACACAGTGGAAATTACTCAGCCATAAGAGAAAACAGATCCTACCATTTGCAACAACATGTATGGAGGTAGAGAATATTATTCTTAGTGAAATAAAGCAGGCAGAGAAAGACAAATACCAAATGATTTCACTCTTGTGTGGAATATAAGAACAAAGGAAAACTGAAGGAACAAAACAGCAGAATCACAGTGTCCAAGAATGGACTAATAGTTACCAAAGGGAAAGGGGACTGAGGAAAATGGGTGGGAAGGGAGCGATAAGGGTGGGGAAAAAGAAAGGGGGAATTACAATTAGCATGTATAGTGTGTAGGGGTTGCACAGGGAGGGCTGCTCAACACAGAGAAGACAAGTAGGATTTTAGAGCATCTTACTACGCATATGGACAGTGACTGAGAAGGGGTATGTGGGGGGGGACTTGGTGAATTTGAGAGCCTAGTAAACATAATGTTCTTCATGTAATTGTAGATTAATGATACCAAAAATATTGGCTCTTAACTTCAATAATTTTGCACACATATACTATACACACAATCCAGGATGTGAGTGGTCTTTAAGCATCTCAACCGTGCCTTCATCTATGTAAATGCACTGATCTCACTCTAATAGCCAAACCATATTACTCCACAGTGCCCCCTAGTCTCTACAAGATACATCAGTTTAAAAGGGACACCGTTTGAACTGTCAACCTCGAGAAATGTCAGTCACTATCAGCTCCACTCAGCAGTTCTTAAGTAGATTCTGTATTACCAAAATTTGACCTGATAAGTAAGATTTGATTTAATTAAATATTTCAACTAAAACTGATTAAGAGCTGATGAGAAAAAATATTGAAACTGGTAGGTTTGGAATTCAATCACCCAACAACATAGTTCAAAAGTTCTGTAGAAGCTTCCTGTAAGATGCAATTTGTTCCATTTTTAGGCAGTCATTAAGCAGGGGCTCAAATACAAATACAGATTAAAAATGCACTCTTTTCATGTAATTTAAGGGGAAACAGCATGATATTAGACCATGGTTCACTAGAGGAATGGAATTAATTTCTTCATTTTTAAAAACGCTGGATCAGATGAAGTAATCTTACCAGAGTCACATTATTTATCATTACAAACAATCTTAAAAAAAGTCAGATTTGGGCTGCTTCAGGATTAGTAGGGGAGGGCAAACAAGTGAAGATGAGAGAACACACACCCCTTCTTTTTGGAAGTGGACTCCCTCACATGAAGCAAAACTTCTAAGAGCAGCTACAAAAATCACTCGTTTTCAAATGACCCTCACCTTACACAGCCACGCTTGACAAAAAAAGTCCTACGTTATTCCGTATTCAAATTCTAGTATATTCACACTAATAAGGGGGAAACTGAACAGGATGAAAACTGGGGGTGGGGATGGGAGACTGAAAAAGGATTAATGTCCAGAACAACTACGAGACAGTGTAGAGTACGTCAAAACCACAAGGTTTTATCCTAATGAATGGTTTTGTTTCTACTGTATTTCTAATCTGCAGGTATTTTAATCTGCACGTCCTAAAATAGAGACCCTGAGGAGAGCAGCTTGAGGCAGTGAAAGAAAGGAGGCAGGTTAGGTAAGGAGAGAGCCTTTTGAGAAAACATGTGCAGTGCGTTAGAATGTGCAAGGAAGGGGGATGCTGGCTTCACCTTGGGGAAGCATTGGAGGGCTTCACGCGCACACAGGCAGAATTGCTCGGCTAAGGAGCTCATATGCATGGCCACAGTGCACACCTAGGAAAGGCACAACCTAGGATAGGAACGACCACCCACCAACTGTGCAAATGTGGCCAAGACCCTTTCAACCAGTTCTATCGTCTGGGGTACTAGATGGAAATGCCTCAGGCACGAGATCAAGCGAGGCTGCCACGAGATCAGAGACACTACGAAGGAGAGAAACGGACAATGGCCATCTGGGCTCCCTGCCTGGTGACCCTTCCTCGCGGGGCCGCGCAATGCCCCATGTGGGGGGCCAAGTGCAGGCGGTCCCTTCCTCGCAGCTGTCGATGTCTCTGGCCACGCAGCCTAGGGGAACCGAGACTTCCCCTCCGCCCCACCCCCAGTGACACCAGAGAAGACACTTGGGCAGGAACTTGGGCTGCGAAGTGGAAGCCACAGACCATGTCACAGCCCGGGTGGGAGGCCCGAGGAGAAATTCCGTGGAACCACCAGGGCGCCAAAGCCTGGTCTGGTCGGGCTGCCAATCGGACGACACTTGGGTCCGGTGACGGGGCCCAACCCCACTGGCGCACACCGGCCCCTGGCGCCTCCTTGGTCCTCAGTCCCAGACCCTTTCGCTTCCGCCAGTACGCGGCCTGTCAGACAGCCCCGGACCCCTGAAACCGCCCCCCCTCGGGAAACAGCTCCTCTCCCGAGCCGAGCCTCGGACGCTCCTGCGAGCCCGGGCCGCACCTCCGTCTTGGTGATCCGGTGCCGCCCCAGCTTCACCATGGCGAAATTGCCCTTGCCCAGCGTGCCTGCGATGTCGTAGAACCCCACCCGGACTGGCCCGCCCTGCAAGTGCTTCAGGACATCCGCCATGACCATGCTGGGCCCTCTGCTAGACACAGCGGGCTGGAGTGCGCGCAGGCGGCGAGCGGCGGGCGGACGAGCGGCTCTGGTGGCGGCCGCTTACGGGCTCCGACGTCAGGGTCCCGGGCAGTGGCAGGGGTGGGGCGGGCCTCCGCTGGTCACCATAGCGACCGGAGCTGCGCTGCGTAGGTGGCTGGAAGGGGGAACGGCGGGTCTTCGATGCGCGTTCTTTCCTGGCTCAAGCGCCCTGGGCTCTTGTCGCCGCCTCGCGGCCCGCCGGAGTCCCTCAGCTCCCAGCAGAAGCGCAGGGGCCAGTACTGGTGGCAGAGCGGAGGGGTGCAGCGGCCAGGACAGCCCTGCAGCCTCCATTCTCCCAGGCATCCATTGACCGCCAGGGCACCTTCCCGACAAAACCTCCTGCCAGTGGCTATGGTGCGCCTGTGTTGGCACCCGCAGGGACAGTGCCTCGTTCACAGGCTCCCCTGTAACTGTTTTTCGTGTTTGTGCATTAATCCCTCCACATTTTGATGTCTCTGAGGAATCAACCTGGCAGCAGCACGGTCTCTTAGAGACTCAGAGAGCTCAGCGTTGAAGATGGAGGTCACTTAATCCAGGGATTTGGAGCTTCAGATGGGCTTCGCAACCTCGAACCCCTTAAATTGTACGAAAATTTTTGCTTATTTGAGCTTGTCTCTGGTGAGATGGGACTATAGCTTTTATGAGATTCCCAGATGTTTTGGAGACCCTGAAAAGGTTAAGAAATATTCATCTAATCCAATTTCTGTTTGGATGAGGAGTCAGTTCCCCAATGAAGGGAACTGCTGAAGTCACACAGGTTATGCTAGTTAGGATTGCAAATCAGACACCAGTCTTCCTTATGGTGACCCAAAGAAACAGGTACAATATTATTTAGTATTTTGAATAACATTACATGCCTGCAGATCTTGGCTTCTAAAAGCCAGTCTCCACTTCTCTAGGGATAAAGTGGCTGATTCCAGGGCAGAGAGAAGGAAAGCATAAAATGCCCTTGAAAAATCTTGTGTCAGAAAGCAAGATTCTCAAAAAAAGATGAGGACCTGTCAAAAGGAAATAGGAGCCAGCTTGAAGGTACCTGCACTTACCAAATCTGGGACAATTCAAGCATCATTAATGCATAATGACAGAAATGGATTATAACGCAATGAATTTTAAAAAAAGAATTCACAAGGGCATACTTATTCTGAAAACGTTAAATAAATAAATATAAAGAGGGAAGAAATGACAATTCTTGACAGTGGAATACCAATTGATATACCAGAAGAAATTATGACATCACCATTTTGCAACCATTAAAGTAATAATTGATTCAGGTAGAATTATCAATACATGTTAAAATCAGTGATTGAAAGTTTGTTGGAGAAAGGATTTTTACACAGCATCAAAGTGACCTTGGATTTCTTATTTACTACAAAGGGATAAAAATGTTGCCTTTACAGTGGATGAATCTGACAGACACCACCCTAAGCAAATGGTCAAAGATAATGTCACCAATTATGGGAAAAATGACATGATGGGAGGTACTGGGAAGGACGTATTCTCTGTCTTGTAGTAACCCTGTCAAAACTACATATTCTTAATCTAAACACAAAGAAACAATCAGAAAAATGCAAATTGAGAAACATCCTACCCAACTACTGGCCTCTACTCTTACAAAATGTTAGTGTCATGAAAGACAAAGGCTGAGGACTGTTCTAGATTTAAGGGATTAAAGAGACATGTCTCCAAAGGCGACATGATTCTAGATTTGGAGGGAAGAGCTATAAAGGAGTATTTTTGAACAATTGCTGAAATTTAAATGTGGATTCTGAAAACATTAAATAAATAAATATAAAGAGGGAAGAAATGACAGTTCAGGACAGTGGAATACCAACTGATACACCAGAAGAAATTATGACATCACCATTTTGCAACTTACTTGTGTATTAGATAATAACATTATTTAATGTGAAGCCTCTTGAATTTTATAATTGTGTTGTGGTTATGAGAGAAAGCATCCTTCTGAAGGATACACACTGAAGTGTATAAGTGTAGATAAAAGGTTTTGATATATGCAACTTATTCTCAAATGGTTTAGCAAAGATAAATGAGGCAAATATGGAAAAATGTTATATCAATACATCTAGGTAAAGGTTATATAGTAGTTTACTGTACTGATCTTGCAACCTTTCTGTAGTTTTAATTTTTTACAATGGAAACTAATATGTGAATATGCATATATTTTATTTTGACATTTATTTTATGTCATACTCTGTATGGTCAACTGGCTCTGGGGTCCTGCACTTGCTCACTGTGCTTCTGCCCCTCACTCTCCTCAAGCAATACCTTACCTCCTTTGAGTTATGTAGCCTGCAACAGTGAGAAGGGGAGTTGGGGGAGGCTATAAGACTGATGAGATTTCTGGATTGATGGGAATAATATATAAGCATGCATCTAACTCTACCAGGAGCCCTCATATGTACCTCATTTGAAATATAATTCCCATATCCATTTTGCCAGTTAGATTAGTGTATTTTAATTGCTCTGCAGGTAGGTTCCTTTGGGAATCTGATGAAAAACTACCTACTCAGGAATGAGAAAATGCAAATAGAGACCCACTGAAGTTAACAACATCTTCTAAACTACATTTTTTGTTGTAGTTGAAATTAAGACTCATTTCTATCTGCTTATTTTAATCAGATCACTGGCCAACTACCTCCTTGCACAATTTGGGAATAAGGCTTGATTTGGGATGGGAAAGTAGAGAAAGAGATGGCATGGGGTACCAAAAGGTTTTTGGCAAGTCAGAATTCCGTGTGAGTTCCGCTGAGTCTACAGGTTAGAGAAAGAAAGGCCAAGGATGGGGTAGAAGTAGGAGGGGCTGTGCCAAAAGCAAACCTTGCCTACTTGGAAATGCAGCAGGTGTGCCCCTGAAAATTACTTGTAGGTGGTAAATGTAACCCTGAAGAAATACATGTCGACTAAAATTATTGCGAGCTTGGAAATGGTGAATGAGCTCGGGTTCCCCTTTCCAAGAGATCCACTTGTCCTTCTCCAGTTTCAATCCTGTATGTGTCTTACGTGCTTTTGCTTCAGTAAAATGATAGCTATATACATTTTAGCAATTATTAATAGTATCGAACTCTGGCTTTCCTCTCCTTTTCCTCTCTCTCCTTTTTCTTTCTTCCTAGACACACACACATGCACACACACACATACACACCACTACTACCACCACTGGCACACCCCTCAGGAAAAAGAATAAAAGATAAGAGGGAGAAAGAGAAGATAATAGAGGCTTCATACAATTCCCATCTTTTCCATCTCCAGTTTTAGGTTCAGTGAGGTAGAGCGATTCAGTTCCCTTCCTATTTGCTTGACCTTTAAAATGTAACATGCCCACCTGATGCTGAGTCCTCTGTATTTGCCATTGAATGGGTTTCAAATGTTAAGATAACACTTCATAAGGCAAAAGGGCATACGTGAACAAAGAATGAGAAAGATGATGAGAGTGTGATGAAAGAATTAGTTATACAACATTCTTAATTTAGAATAAAATGGACTTAGAATGAAAATGTAGAATGAGGAGAGTTAGCAAAGAGGTGATAAAAGAGTAATTTGAAATGTGAGGGAAAAAACTTCATGATCACATGTACATATTTTGCTGAAGCAGTTAGCCCATGAACTTGAAAAACCAGATATATACCATGTTCCCTTGATCATGAGGAACTTCTGCATTTTTACCCTTTTATCACTTCAGGACTGAATGAAAGTCAATATGCTTGTAACCTCATGCCTGAATTTAGATTGAGTTCAATTTAAAGACTGGTGAAATCATTATTAAATAACTTTGCTTAGAAAATATAGATTATAAAGCTAGAATGAATCCCTTGCTTTTCATGTTACAAACAGCAGGAAGCACATGAGAAAATGCAAATCACTGCCCTGTGCCAATTACAAGAGCTGCTTATTATTATAAAAGACATGCATTTCTGAAATATGCTTCAGTCTGTCAGGTTTTTGAACACGTGGGCACCACTATGTTGAAGGTACTATTATGGAAGTAAACTGGACGATCAATGTTATTTAAAGAAAACTTTATTTGGCTCTTTTGATGGATGGGTTACCATGGTCCAGTTTTAATTTTTTAAGTTTAGTTTTAGCTGTGATGGATCTTCTCCAAATGAAGAATGTGTGATTCTCTCTAAACTTTGAAAATCATCTCAAAATTTTTGTGGCATCTCAGATGAGAGACTTTCCTAGGATCTTAAATGAAAGGGATCTTAGAGAGCATCATATGAGCCCATCTTCCCATGTCAGTAAAGGAATCTCTATAAAGTTGACAGATGGCATCAAGCCCTGGTTTACTGCTTCCTGCCTCAGTACATGTCTCACATGTAATCTATGTGAGACAGTTCATATCTGTTCATATCATAGAAAAAGTTCCTCATATTTCCCTCCTGGATGCTGCTTTCTGACTTCTGTCCACAGTTTTAGTTATTTTCTCTGGCACAGGATACTGCAAACAGACACTCATCTGTTATTATATTCTTTCTCCAGTTCTCCAGGAAAAACATTCCAAAATTCACTGTCTGGCTGATTGTGCTTCTAGCCCTCAACCCTCTCTTCTGCTTCTATGGACTCTGATTTGTCAATGTCTCTCTTAAAATATTGTTCCCACTAGTGAGTGAAGTAGCTTAGGTGTAGTCTAAGCAGTGTGGAACACTGGCAAGTAACCAGTTTCTCCTTTATCTAGGCAGTCTATTTTACAAATTCACACCAAAATTATGCTAGTTTTCTTTTTAGCAGCCACAATCCACAGGTAAGATTATGCCAACTGAATTCTTGGCCTTTTAAAGTACAATTATTGTTACCATTTTCTTGGGAAATTGAGTTTTTAAAAAGAAAAATAGTAATTCTGATGGTTAAAAATGCCATCTTGTTGATTTTGCTCATAGTTCCAGATAACCTATTTTCCCATCTATCATATTATCCGATGTTAGTTATCTGAGCCATCCTCAGATTTCAGCATGCCTTCTGTATCTTTATTGCATTAATTATTCTTTGTATCACCACCCCTATTACAATTGCGTGGCTCATAGTGGGCTCAGGATTGGTATATAGTACACTGGTAAATAGGGCAAAGGCTGGGCCAGCATGTCAGAGTTTGTCACTGGACATCTTCCAGTTTGGATTGCAATAATTCACTGGTCATGAGTCACTGGATTTGGTTTTTCATGTAACCATGGGCTCCAGGGAGATTCTATATGCTACTCTGATGAGATTTTAAATAGGATCCTCAACATTCTAATACAGTCTGCCAAAGTGTAAACTGCTGAACTCCGTTTCTTTTCTTTTAGTTCATTCTTTTCCATTATTGGAATCTTCTACTAATTCTCCCTAACCCTAATATGGCACAGACTTCTTTGAGAGTAAGAATCATGTCTTAGTCATTTTTGATATCCCTAAACTTTTTAGCAGAATTCAGCAAATGCAGTTTAGTTTGACTTATATTGCATTTATGTGCTAGGATCCCTGGTAGACACTGGGAATGCAAAGATGCATAAGGCACTGTCTCTGCCCTTGAGAATTTTGAGTCTAGAGTGGGAACGCTAAAATCTGACTGCTTAGGTGTGAGTTCTGGCTCTACTAGTTACTAGCTGGTGACCTTGGGAAAATTGCTTGACCTTTCTCTGATTTAGTTTCTCATCTGTTAAATAGTGCTAATCATAGCACCTACCTCAGAGATTTAATGTGAGGAGAGTACAAACATGAACTAATACTTATAATGTAAAGTGGTAAGGGCTAAGTATATAGTTGCTGAATCACAGTGTTGTACACCTGACACCATTTGGTGTGTATTTCAACATTTCAATAAAAAATAGGCAAAAAGAAATTATGTGAGGGATGCAAGACTTACAACATGGCAACATACTTTCTGAATTTGAAAAGAAGCCAATAGGAAAAGTAAAGAAATGAGCATGAAAGCATCTGTTATGATGGGGAAGAGGCACAGAAAGAAGAGAAGGAGACTGGAAACATGACCACATCATCTTTGAAAGTGAGATGCAAAATTAAACCAAGTGCCCTCATATTTTGTACTTGCAACCAGAGAAAATCTATTTTCCATAAATAAATCTGATTTATAAAAGGGAGATAATGGTTTGGCTCTTCAATATTAAGGTAATTTCAGTTCTGAAACTAGTTCATCCTGGATGAATTTAAGCAGTATGCAATAAAATTGTTAATAATGCTCCCCAAATCAGCATCATGTTTTGATCATCTAACCCAGATTTAGGAATTAGGTTACTCTAATCATATGACACATTAGGACTTACCCTTTATTCACTTATCTTGTTTCTGAGGAGTCTTATTTTGAGACTCCCAGAGTTAATGAAACCCTCAATAGTTAGGCTTTAGAGGTGTTATTTCCTAGTCCCCAGTACAGTGATCATCTTTTCTTTACAGTCTTAGCTTTGGTCACTAGCTGACATAGTGTGTCTCAGGTTTCTCCACTGTGAGGTTATTTTTTCCTATGTCCATTCTGTTTCTTTTTTTAGGAAGAGAATAGTATGTGTAGCCTGGGCTAGGAGTGGGGAGTTAGATCCACCTCCATGATGGACGCTGAGGGTCTACATCATTTGGAAATCTTCTGCATAGGACATTTCTGTTCAACACCATTCATAAACAATCTGTATAGTATTTTATTTTTACTGGTGTGGGTGCCAGACAGTTGCGCCAGGCTTTTGGTGATGCTGCAGCACCACGGTGTTTGGTGCTCAGGTCATGCCTGCCTGGCCGCGGTGAGCTCCTTCCACTAGCTCCTGTTCCCTCTGACATATTCCATCGTTGTGGGTCTTCGTTCTTGGTGTTAGTTACTTACTTTGTGATCCTTGAATAGTGTCCTGAGTCCTTTATTTATTGTCTCATTTTTAGTATCAGCCATTTCTTCAAAGATCCCTGGTTCCCTTTATTTGAGAATGGTATTAAAAATCTACATGTGCTCAGAGGAGAATGCAGGGAAATATATGCAACTCCTCCAACCTATGTATACATTCCTAAGCATAAAGATTTCAATGTGGAACTTTCTGTATGCATATTAAGCTAAAGATGAGTTTATTCTGATGTCTCCAACTGGATCCATTATCATATGGATATTGTCACGTACTCCTCGCTTATCTGCAACTGCACTGCAATATGGAGAAACCTGGCTCTCATCAGCTGCCATTTATTAAATTCAGTGATTGACCCATTCCAGTTTACAGGTATAGTGGTTCCAGCATTCTTAGCTAATACCCCCATGAAGAAAAATCAAGAACAGTGGAAACCAGCAGATGTCTGAAATAAAACAGTTTATTGAGACTTGACAGATGTTAGCCAGGAAAGGGACTCATTTCTGAGACAGGAAGTTTCTGGTTCACCAGCAGCCAGACCAGTGAGCAGAAACAACTTGTCTGCCAGACTCAAGAAACAGGGATCATTCATAAGGGGTCTGAGGGAAAGAAAGTTCTTTAAGTTTATACTGGTGTTAGATAAAGATGGTGGGCAAACGTGAAGTGAGAAAGTCCGGGGATAAGTGGATAGTCCGTAAGGAAGGATCCTGGATTGGTTGTTGGTGATGGTCAGACATTGTTCATGCTCAAGAGGAATGCTGTGCTTCTAGGACCTTCTAGATAACAGCTGAAATGATTTCACCCAGTCACATGGACTTTCTGGCTAGCTATGGCCCTAGCTATTGGATGGGTACCTTCCCTTGTCTCTTCCCCTGGTTCTTCAGCCCTTATGGCACTTAATTTTAGGACATCAGAATTTTTCCTTATCATGAGAAAGAATTTTCTAAACAGAGTCCACTGTTTATTTACATTACAGTTTGCCTTTAGTCTACATTGGCAAAGTTATTTAGGTCAGCATGTTTTGCCCCAACACTCACTGATTTTTTTTCATATATATTTTTTATTAAGGTAACATTGATATGCAGTCTTATGAAGGTTTCAAATGAAAAACATGTGGTTACTACATTCAAACATATTATCAAGTCCCCTCCCCCACATTCCCCATTACAGTCACTGTCCATCGGTGTAGTAAGATGCCACAGAGTCACTACTTGTCTTCTCTGTGCTACACTGTCTTCCCCATGACACCCCCCACACATCATGTGTACCAATCATAATACTTCTCAATCTCCTTCTCCCTCCCTCCCCACCCCCACCACCCCCTGCCCTCCCCTTTGGTCACCGCTCGTCCCTTCTTGGAGTCTGTGAGTCTGTTGCTGTTTTGTTCCATCAGTTTTGCTTTGTTGTTATACTCCACAAATGAGTGGTCATTTGGTTCTCTGCCTGACTTATTTCACTGAGCATAATACCCTCTAGTAGTTCCATCCATGTTGTTGCAAATGGTAGGATTTTTTCCTTCTTAGGGCTGAATAGTATTCCATTGTGTATATGTACCACATCATCTTTATCCATTCATCTACTGAGGGACACTTAGGTTGCTTCCATATCTTGGCTATTGTACACAGGGCTATGATAAACATAGGGGTGCATATGTCTTTTTGAATCTGAGATTTTGTTTTCTTTGGGTAAATTCCTAGGAGTGGAATTCCTGGGTCAAGTGGTATTTGGTTTCATTCTCTTACATGTAGCTGTCCAGTTTTGCCAACACCAGTTGTTGCAGAGACTCCTTTAATGTATATTAATTGACCATAACTGCTTGGGTTTATATCTAGGCTGTCTATTCTCTCCCATTGATCTATGGGTCTGTTGTTGTGCCAGTACCAAGTTGTCTTGATTACTGTTGCTTTTTAGTAGAGCTTAAAGTCAGGGAATGTAATCCCCCCAGCTTTATTATTCCTTCTCAGGATTACTTTGGCTATTCGGGGGGTCTTTTGTTGTTCCATGTGAATTTTAGAACTATTTGCTCTAATTTGGTGAAGAATGCCATTGGCATTTTGATAGGGATTTCATTCAGTGAGTTTTAGAACTATTTGCCCTAATTTGTTGAAGAACGCCATTGGAATTTTGATAGGGATTTCATTCAATCTGTAGATTGCTTTAGGCAGGATGGCCATTTTGACAATATTAATTCTTCCTATCTATGAGCACAGGATGTGTTTACATTTATTGGTATCTTCTTTAATTTATTTCATGAGTGTCTTGTAGTTTTCAGAGTATAGTTCTTTCACTTCCTTGGTTAGGTTTATTCCTAGGTATTTTATTCTTGTTGATGCAATTGTGAATGGAATTGTTTTCCTGATTTCTCTTTTTGTTAGTTCATTATTAGTATATAAGAATGCAGCAGATTTCTTAGTATAAATTTTGTATCCTTCAACTTTTCTGAATTCAGATGTTAGTTCTAGTAGTTTTAGAGTGGATTCTTAGGGTTTTTTATGTACAATATCGTATCATCTGCAAACAGGGACAGTTTAACTTCTTCCTTGCCAATCTGGATGCTTTTTATTTCTTTGTGTTATCTGAATGCTGTGGCTAGGACCTCTAGAACTATGTTGAATGAAAGTGGGGAGAGTGGGCATCCTTGTCTTGTTCCCTATCTTAAAGGAAAATCTTTCAGCTTCTCGCTGTTAAGTATGATGTTGGCTGTGGGTTTGTCCATTACTGTAGTTATATTCTTTGTCATATTTTGTTTTTCATCCTTTGGTTTTTATTTCCTCTTACAATGTAAAAATCTTTGGGTTTGGAGAAATGCATAGTAGCATGTGTCATCCACTAAAGTGTCCCATGGAATTCTCCAAGCCCCACCTCATGATCTATTCACCATCTGTGTAATTTTGCCTTGCCCATAATGTTCTGGAAATGGGGTCCCACAGTGTAAAGGATATGCGGTCCTACAGTTTAAAATTCTTTTACTTTGCAATATTCACATAAGATTCATCCACGTATCTCAATGGGCTGATGATGATTTCTAGTGCTGGATAATATTCAATTACATGAGTGGGGAGGAAAGATAATTTTCCCTCTATCCTCCTGTGTGTGTGGCTGAGACCTTTCTGGTAATAAAAGATAGATTAACATGAGAAAACAAACAGAAAGTTAATAAATATGTGTCTCTCTCATTGCAGGGAAAATGGAGTTCCCTCGGCCAGGCTGCTCGCCTGACCGTCACCTACTCACCCACTTGGCATGCCCTGTGCTTTCTCCTGACTCCTCAAAATGTGTGTGCATTGTGACCTCATGACTGCCTACTGAGCTTGTGCAGGCTTATGTACTGGTTGGCAGGACGTCATTGATGTCTGTGCTGCTATATAAGGATCTCTGCCTGGTGCTCTATTGCAGAGTGTGGATCAGAGACTTGCTGCATGCAGATTCAGGAGGTGTAATCTCAGCACTGAACTGGCCACCGGGAGAATAAAGCTTGGTTTGAGCCATGTAGCCTTGTCCTGTTTTGGGCTCATGGAATCCACTGTGAACTTGCCAGGAGCTGAGCTCCTATGCTTCACCCATATATGTTAGACTCCTAGTAAAACTTAGTAAGTCCCACAAAAGACACAAACTATCACCGTAAATGACATCTTCATGTAAGAACAAAAGAAAAGATGTTGGCTGTGGGGGAGGCCAGTTATGGGAGGTTTTCAGGCAAAGCACCATAAAAAGGCATCTGGTTTATATTCACATTTATGTCTTTGCCTGTGCTAAGATTTCTAGATTCAGTCATTCGCCTCTTCCTGATTCAGAGGGGAAGACACCCTTACAAATGGAGATTTCCCTTGCACATGTAAATCTCATACAAAAGGCCAGCTTCTAGTGGGTTTTCAGAGTTTCTCCTGTGTTTGCAGTTTCCTAATAATAACCAGTGTAGAATAATCACTCTAACAAAGAGGTGTATCCTGGGGTGACAAAAGGTTGCCCCTTCAGGTCCTTAACCATAGAGAAGTTGTGGGGATATTTGGCTCCCTTTCAGTCTGAATTTCCAAAATTTAATAGATTCAGCCTGACCATGGTGAGGTGGCCCCACCTGCCCTGGGCCAAGAGCACATCCAGCCTGTGGGAGTGCAGGGAGCCCTCGGGCGGCCGCTCACCCACCTGCCTCCTGAGAGCGCATCTTGGGCCTCCGCCTGGCTCCCCGCGGTCGGACAGGAGCGCGTCTTTCTGTGTCCAGGGAGGCGCAGTGACCCACGGAAAGGTGAGTGGAAACCGGGAGAAGCCTCCTGGGCACCGGTTGGAGGGGGCTCAGCCTTGGGATGTCCCGGGAGGAAGGGCTTGCTGTGGAGACCGGGGTTTTGTGATTTCTGTGTGAGGTGTGCGTGGGGCCTGGTTTTCCCAGCTGTCTTCGTTGGAAACACTGTGCTTTCCCCACCATGGGTCCTTGATTCCCCGGTCCTAGACCAGCAGCCGTCTGCTCTGCAACAGCCCCACTGCTCCACGGCTCCAGAACCCAGGTTCTAGCCAGGACTGAAGCCTCCACTCCGAGCTCCTTGGGGTTGGTCTGTTGTACAGGGTCCCGTGTGGTTTCACACATGTGTGGAGATAAAACTGCAGACATAACTCATGCATAAATCTGAGTTCTGTGAGATTGGGTAATGCAGAGATGGACGCAGAACTCAGAATACCAGCTATGCTCATATAAAGGATACACAGGGATTTTGAAAACCCTCACAGCAATCTACGTAGATGACACTGCTAAACTTTTTGTATTCAAATGCCAAAGTTAACTGGCTTAAAAGTTGACTTACTTTTTGTTAAATTCTCTAGAGCTGTGGAACTATTTGTGTTTATTGATTTGTTTTGGATTTTAGCTTGGTGTCTCTATTTTCCTTCCACATAGTTTTTCTGCATTTATGTATTCTTAAATCGAAGACCACATAATTTACTTATTATAAAATCTTATGTGTAAAACCAAGACATGTATCCAGCAAAAAAACATTCTGTGAACATAGGTCATGATATCAATGCTTTTATTTCTCCCCAAAAGTGGAATATACACTTCCATAGAGGAAAACTAAAATATGTTAATTTTTTTAAATAAAGATTTAATATTATTTTGATGCAGTCCAAATAGTAAATCAAAGTACATAATTGTATTTTAAATAATTAAATTAAGATTGCAACTTATTAAATGTATTGTTTCCTCTTAAACTGCTCAGTGGCTAAAGGGCAATGAATCAGCTTGCAGCTGCCCAACTTTAAAAGAAACTGCAAATTACCAATTTTAAGTGTTGCCAGCTACAATAATTTTGTATTAACTGATATTTGTGTTTGTTCTTCTCATATAGTTATTTTATTATGTTCTGTATCTCCAAAAAGTTTTCCCGCATCTGTAGAAAATGTTTAGCTAGCACCACAGGATGCTTACTACATAAAACCGCTACTTCTAAGACCAGGAGCTATAGCTAATGTATCTAATACATAGAAACAAACGCAGGGAACCAGACAGAGGAGGAGCCAGAGGAATATGTTCCAAGCAAAAAGAACAAGACAAAACATCACAAAAAGTGCTAAATGAAATGGAGATAAGCAATTTATCTGACAAAGAACACAAAACAATGGTCATAATGATGCTCACTGAACTTGGGAAAAGAACTGATAATTTCAAGGAGGATTTCAACAAAGGGACAGAAAATATAAAAATGAACCAGTCAGAGCTGAAGAATACAACAGGAAATGAAAACACAATAGAGGCCATAAAGAAGCTGGAGGATGCAGAGGAAAGAATCAGTGAGCTGGAAGACAGGGTGGTGGAGAGTGACCAAGCTGAGTAACAGAAAAAAATTTCTAAAATGAGAATACATGAAAAATCTCTGTGACACAATCAGATATCACCTCACACCAGTTAGGATGGCCAACATAGAAAATACTAGGAACAAAAAACACTGGCAAGGAGGTGGACAAAGGGGAACCCTCCTACACTGCTGGTGGGAATGTAAACTAGTTCAACCATTGTGGAAATCAATAAGCAGGTTCCTCAAAAAACTAAAAATAGAAATACCATTTGACCCAGGAATTCCACTCCTAGGAATTTACCCAAAGAAGAAAACTTCCCAGATTCAAAAAGACATATGCACCCCTATGTTTAATCTCAGCACTATTTACAACAGCCAAGATATGGAAACAACCTAAGTGTCCATCAGTAGATGAATGGATAAAGAAGATGTACATATACACAATGGAATACTATTCAACTATACGAAAGAAACAAATGCTACCATTTGCAACAATCTTGATGGAGCTGGAGGGTATTATGCTCAGTGAAATAAGTCAGGCAGAGAAAGACAAATGCCACATGATTTCCCTCATTTGTGGAGTATAACAATGAAGCAAAACTGAAGGAACAAAATAGCAGCAGACTCACAGACTCCAAGAAGTGGAGGGGTAGGGGAGGGCAGGTGGGGAGGGAGGGAGAACAGGATTGTGGGGTATCATGATTGGTGCACATGGTGTGTGTGGGGTCATGGGGAAGACAGTGTCACTCAGGGAAGACAAATAGGGACTCTGTGGCATCTTAGTACACTGATGGACAGTGACTGCAATGGGGTATGGGGCAGACGGGATAATGTAGTAACCACATTGTTTTTCTTGTGAAACTTTCATAAGAGTGTGTATCAATGATACCTTAGTAAAAAAAAAAAACATCTCTGTGACACCTCCAAACCAAACAATATTCTCATAATAGGGGTTCTGGAAGCACAGAAAATCCTTAACAAGATGAACCCAAGGAGATCCACACCAAGACACATAGTAATTAAAATGGCAGAGATCAGCAATAAAGAGAGAATCTTAAGAGCAGCAAGAGAAAAGCAGACAGTTACCAGTATCTATAAGGGAATCTCCATAAGGCTATCAGATTCCTCAGCAGAAAGTTTACAGGCCATAAGGAAGGGGAATGGAATATTCAAATTACTGAGAGGAAAAAAAAACTGCAACCGAGAATATTCTCCCAAGCAATGTTAGCATTCAGAATTGAAGGAGAGAGGAAAAAGTTTTCCATAGATATCAAGGCTAAAAGATTAATCACCACTAGACTGACCTTACAGGATATGTTAAAGGGACTTCTTTAGATGGAATTGTTTTTAAATTGAGAAGTTTTTCCTCAGTGAAATGTAGCTACACATCACTTACATAGTGACTTTGAAGTACAAAAGGCAAAAGTAGTAAAATCAGTAATACACAAATTATTAAGTGATATGCAAATTTAAAAGATGCAGATTATGACATTGTATACATAAAACACATAGGGAAATAATAATTAAGATGAGGGAGTTTGGTGTAGATTTAGGGCATTAGGGTTTGGTTTAACTTTCATTAAGCACAAGTAGTCCATTTCCCCTGCCCCTCTATCTCTATTGAGGCCTCCAGGATGGAAAGGACTTGCCCATGGTCACACATGAGACAGGTTTAGGCTGGACTGGTGGTTTTCTCTCCTTCCCCCATCTCAGTCCTGGGCTCTGAAAGGAGGAGAATGAAACATTCACTCTGGTGCTTTCAAGTCCACCGCCATCACATGTTTTGGAGTTCCTAGAGATCACATTTCCTCCTGCCCCACCTGGGCTGGGTGTTGATGGCCATACTCCTGGGCAGCCTGAGTGCCTGTCACACAGGGCCCTTGGTAGGCATGTGTGGATTTATACAGGCCTGGGTGCAGTGACCTGCCACCTCCCAAATGTTGCCTTCTTTAGGGCTGGCAGGGCCCTCTTTGGACTGGATGGATCCCTTGTCCTTTCTGGTGGGCAGCCACAGACAATCACACGTAGACAGGACAGCCCTTGGCTTCTGTCCACCAGGCGGGCATCCATGGTCCTCCTACTAAGGCCAGTCTGGGCCCTGTCAAGCCTCCTTGGCCAGTTACTGAGCTGATCCTGATGCTGGTCAATTGAACAGCTACATGGGCAGTAAAGACAGCCCTTTGGGATGTTTCAGTTCCTACCACCAGTGTGGCTGACACAGGTGTCTCCTGCCTCACAGCCTTAGTCTGCCATGAGAGGTAATAACTTCCTGAGCATTGAATGTGGTCCTGACCACAACAGCCATACAGCAGAGTTACATACATACAGCCCTGCGTTCCTTCAGCCTTCCAGCTGTAACAAACCTTTGACATTCATACTCATTGAAAATCAGGGACATGAGAGCAACTGTCTCCCAGAGGGTAGGGAGATGCCTGTTACATTTACCACCAGCATTAATACTGCTTCTTCTGTCAGTGGATTAGCTTCTTGTGGCCATGGCAGGGCCCCAGGAGCAGCAGATGGGCAGATGCAACCCCCGACCCTACGTGAGCTCCCTCCTTCCTTGGGCTTTGGACTCACTGCTGTGCACCGAGCCAGCAGTGATGTGGAGTGTGCTGCTTTCCCTGCCCGGCACCTGTTCTCATATCCAAATCTGCACCTCAGCTTTCCTTTCAGTCACCTGCCTCCATTCCAATCAGCTCCAGAAGGCAGACCCTATGTTCCACCCACCTTGAAGATGGGTGTGTGATCCCAGCCCATCCAACCCCACGTTCCATCCTCTGGGTGTTCTGATGGGGTCAAGGATGCAAATGCAACTGGAGCCAGGCCAAAGTCATTGAACGACATGACTTTTCATGGAACCTGAGGGAAGGAGGAACACTGCCTTAGAATGGTCGGTGAGTGGGTGTCCACCTGGAGCTGCTGGAGGGCCCAGATGCAGCGAGAGAGACTGCCCATGAGTGGGGCCACCCCACAGGCACTCAGGTCGGAGGGCTGGAGACTGACCATGTCCTACTGGGAGAGCCCCTGGATCTGGCAGGCTCATGCACCATCTTAAAATTGCCTCTTGCAGTCACTAACATTTCTATCATTTATGAAGTAATTAGTTTATTTTACTTCTCCAAGTGTGTCTGGTCCCTTGCAACTAGAAACGTCCCAGCTGACACATCATTATCAATAATTCCTGAGACTACCTCTGCCTGGCGTCCTCCCTGGGTGGAGCATGGCTGGGGGGTGGTTGAGGAGTGCATGGGGTCAGATCTGAGGTGCTGAAAACAGCTCTGTCCCTGTTCCTTCTCTGTTCTGGGGTAGAGAATCCCCAGAACAGTGAGAGGAGAAGTTAGGGAAGAGGTCCCTGCATGTTGTGCTTGTATTTTCCTTGTTTTAGGGCTCATTCTGTTAGTGTGTTTTTTTTACTAGGAAATCCACCCAATTCCTCTAGGCTTCCAGGTTGATGCAGCTTGTTTCTAAACATGCTCTCAAGGCAACTTATTGCTGTTCACATCTGTGGCCACTGATTTAGGTAGTGTTCATTGGGTCTCCCCACTGGGGAGGTACTTTCCCCCATGTCCATCCTGTGTGTCTTCTTGAGGAGGAAGACCTCCTCTGAAGAGGGGAGTCGGCCACACCTCCATGATGGATGTCTGAGTGCCAACATCAATTATTCAGAATTCTTCTGCAATATAACTATGTCCAACCCCATGCGTAAAAATCACTTAATAACTTATTTTTACCAATGTGAATGTCTGGATCACTGTTTTAGGCTTTTGGTGGCAGCCCAGCACTAGCATCTGGTTGCTCCGGTCATGGCTGCTGTGGCTCTGGAGAACTACTTCCATCGGCTCCTGTTCCCTTTGACATATTCAGTCTTTGTCAGCCTTTTTTGGGGGGGTACTTCCCTATTTTGTGATACTTCATTATTCTTTATTTACTGTTTCAGTCCTAGTGTTATCCATTTATTCAAACAGCCCTGCCACCTTAGGGAATGGTATTAAAAATTTACATGTTGCAGCTAAATGTGCTCAGTGGACAATGGAAGAAAATATACGCACCAGTTCCAATCTATGCATACATACCTAATTATAAAGATTTCTATGTGGAACTGTCTTTAGCTAAGGATGAGTTTATATAGATGTCTCCAGCCTCATCCTGTATCACATGGATATTGTCACCTTCTCTCCTTGTTTATCTGTAACTTCCCACTCCAACAGGAGAAGCCTGGCTTCTTAAGTCACAGGAGCAAAATGAAGTCACTTATGATAAGTCTCCATGTCAGGGAACCAAGACTTAATGCCTAACCTAACTGCAGTTTTGCCAGGCCCCCAGTCCCTCCCCACTTGCAAAGTATAACCTTTAACCAGCCATATTGGAGTTTCCTGGTCAGCCCTTGGAGGAAATCTGCTGACAGACCCCTTCTATTCCCTGTAGGAGGGTGACCTTGCCTAAAACAATGCATTCTTTGCTTTTATGTTTCCCCTCCCTCTCTGCCTTTATAAACCTGTCCTTTCCTGCAGCTCAATGGATTGCCCCTCTACTTGCTAGATAGGGTTCTTCCCAGTTTATGACTCTTTTAAATAAAAATAATTTGAAATTTAAATTTACATTTGGTTTTTGTATTTTAAACATATTTAAGATTCATCTGTGTCTGCATGGGTTGGCAATTCATTTCTTTCTATGGCTGAATAGTACTGCATTGTATGTGTAGGGGAGGAAAAATGACTTTTCCTTTACTTTTTCAGGTTCTTGGCTGAGACCCTCCATAATAAAAGAGAGATTAATAGTGAGACAGGGATGGTGGGTGTAGTCAGATTAGGGTGAGGGCCTACGGGGGGGAAAAGCACGGTGGAATATTTACATTAAGATCGATGTAGCAATGGGCAAAGAAGTTCCTATTGAAAGTCTGTGCTAAGCATTATACAAAGTCAAGGTCACACTAATTCTCTAGGGTAAAGATATAGACATCTTCAGTGAGATCAGTTAAAGGTCAAAATGCCAGGAGCAACTTGGCCTGGAATGTTTGAGTGTTCTACAAGGGTATCATCATAACCTGTGACTCTGCTGTCAGCCCTAGGAATCAGAGTATATGACCCAGCCCACCTTGAGGACAGGGCAGGTGATGCAAGTCCACACCCCTAAGTTTTTTCATGTTCTTGCAAAATCCTCAGCTGCCTATAAAACCAACTAGACAATGCACCACTGCAGGCTCTCTTGTCCCCTCCTGGTGTGAGCCAGGAGCTCTAGTCTCTCACTTTATTTCTAAATAAAAGCCTATACCTTACTCTCCAAACCTTGAGTGTGTGTGAAGCTCATTCTTCAGCTTCATGAACAAGAACCCCAGCATCAAAGGTAGGAAAAAAGTCTAGAATTTTGACAACATTAATACTGGCTGTATACACAGGGGATTCCCAGGAAAACTAGTGAACTCCAGGAAATGGCCCAAGCCATCACCTGAAATAGGATCTTCAGGTAAAAACAAAAGGAAGTCTTCCAGGCAGAGAGCCAGTTGAGGGAAGTTATCAGGCAAAGCACAGTAAATAAGGGCTTAAGTCCAGGCCGCCTCTGTTGACATGGATTTCTAGGGATTTATTCATCCTTGTATTCTTGGTACAGAGAGGGAGACACTGTACAAGTGGAGATTTCCTTTCTTAATGCAGACTTCTCTCACAAAAGGGCAACTTGTAGTCACTTTTTAGTGATTCCTCTGTGTCTGCTGTTTTTAAAAATTAATCAGACCCAAATAATCCTATGCTCAAGAGGCATATTTTAGAGTGGCATATTCTGGTCCCTTTCACATGAATGTACCACAATTTACCTATTCATTCTGAATTTATTATCTACTTATTTCAAGTTTTTAGCCATTATGAATAGAGCTACTGTGTATAATTGCATGGTGGTTTTCTCAAAGCAGTTGTCTAAATACTGGAGGCATGATTCTTGGATCCTAAGATGAGACTTGTGTTGAAAGAAACTGGCAAACTCTCTTCCAAGGGGCTGTCCATGCAGTGAAGGAGGCTCCCAGTGCTCCTCACCCCACAGAGGTCGATGTTGTCATGTTTCTGGAGTTTGGCAGTTCTCCTAGGTGTGCAGTGCTGTGTCTCCTGATTTCCCAAATCCTTTATCAAATATATACTTTGCAAATATTTTCTCCCAGTTTGTGTCTTGTCTCTGGTTCTCTGAACAAGGTCTTTCAGATTAGAAAATTTTAATTTTATAAAGCCAAGAAATTATTTTTCTTCTGTGCACATGCTTTTTGTGTAGGATCTTAACAGTTATCAGCAAATACAAGATTATGTAAATTTTCATTTTTTATCTAGAATTTTATAATTTTGCATTTAAAATTTGCCAATGTACAATTCTGAGTGAGCTTTGGTGTAAGCTGTAAAACGTGTGTCTGTAAGATAAACTCTAGCTGAAATAAGCAGGCAAAGAGAGGCAACAAAGGGCCAGGTAATTTATTTGAATGCCCTCCAGTGAGGTTCTGCAGTCCAGCTATCACAGACCGGGGAAGTCACGTGAAAATAGACAGCGAGATTTAAAAGAAGGCAGGGGGAGGCAGAGCTTAGATTTACAGCGGTGTGATGATTGGCTAAACTAAGGCACATTTTTCAGGTTGGGAGGGGGCAGCTGAAGGGCCCCCACCCATAAGATGGCGAAATTCCTGCTTCTCTTCTGGGTCCTCGGTTCCCGCCGGCGCCACCTGAAGCCCAATCACCCCTCGCCGCCTCCCAATCCCAGCACGTAGCCAATAGCCACCAGCCCCGTAGAAGTGACACCACAATCACCCCATGCCCCTTCCTATATAACCCAGCACCTTTCCCTAATAAAGCGGAATTCTCCGGTGAATTGCTGCTGTGTGTCGCTCCTTTCCTTTCATTGGTGCCGAAACCCGGGAGATGGGACACCCCAACTGGGCCCCGTCTTCCCCTGAAACCAGCAGCAGCTTGCCCTCGTCCTCTTTTTCCGGCGCTGGCTCCTCACACTTACCACTCCTCTTTGGCCTTTGGGTAAGTTTTCCCCCAGAGCGGGCCGCTCTTCCCTGAGCTATCACAGCGCCATTGACCATGATCGTCCGGCAAGGCCCTGACGCTCGGGGACGAGGAGGGAACTCTCCCCGCCTTAGGCCTTCACGGGTGCGGCGGACCCTCGGGGCCCTCCTCCGACAGCCATAAACGAGGTGACTCCTTTTCTCTCCCCGCCTTAGGCCTTCATGGCTGCTTTGGACCCTCAGGCCCCTCCTCCAACAGCCATAAACGATTTGACTCCTTTGCAGATGAAAATGCGCCCTTTCTCCCCCCCTCCTCCTTCCGTTCCTTCCACCGAAAATTCCTTCTGCTGAAAACTCCTAGTACTAGGTACCTCGGACTCCGGCACTCTGCCTTCTTAGAGAAGTCTGGGTGACGACCCACACTTCCTAAGAAACCGACTCGTATATGAGTTTCTGCAGACCACCAAGGATCATCAGAGACGCCCTTTGTCTCCTTGCGGTCTGCTCCCAGTCCGAGGATCTCCGTTCGTCTTCCCCTGTTTGTCTCCTACTCTGTCCTTTAGCCATGGGAGCCTCCTCATCCCTCCCTGAAAGTTCACCTCTTGAATGCCTGCTCAAGTATCTAGCCACCCTCTCCCTGACGCCTGATATAAAACCAAAACCTCCCCGTAAATACTGCTCCCAACTGCCGACATAGCCCCTAAACAATAACAACCAATGGCCCGCAGGGGTAACTCCTGATCCTAACATCAGTCGCGATCTCTTTAACTACTGCCAGCACCTGAAAAACTGGAAGGAGATTCCCTATACCGAAGCTTTCCGCCTCCTCCCCCCAAGTTCTCCTAGCCTACAAGCCGTCTCCCCCGCAAAAGCCTCCCTTTCACTCCCTTCCCCCTCCTTCAACCCCTCCACCCTCTTCCACTGAGGCCTCCGCCTCCCCCTCCTCTCCCACAACAGCCCCTCCCCCTTCCTCCACCACCATCTCCTCCCCCACCTCACCCTCCTTGCAGTTCAAGCCTGAGCCTTTCAGCCCCCCTCCAACTAATTTCCAGGAGCCTCCTCTGTCTTTGCCCTCATCACCTGTTTCTCACCCACAGACTGAGCCTGAACCCTTCAGTCCCCCTCAGATTCGGTCCCGAAAGCCTCCCAAAATTATCGCGTCTTTGCCCCCATCACCTGTTTCTCCCCACAGACTGAGCTAGAACCCTTCAGTCCTCCTCAGACTCGGTCCCGAGGGCCTCCCAAAATTATTGCGCCCCTTCGAGAAGTAGCAGGATCCAAAGGCATCATGTGTGTTCACGGCCCTTTCTCCTTAGGAGATTTAGCCCAACTGGAGAAACGCCTAGGTTCCTTCTCCACTGATCCCACGACATATATCAAGGAGTTTCAATGGACCCTCACACATCATGACATTTCAATGCTCCTGGCCAATACCCTCCTTCCTGAAGAGCGGAGATGAGTTTGGGACTTTGCCCAAATGCACGCGAAAGAAACCCACAGGACTGACCCCACCTATCCCCCTGGCCCCACCGCTGTCCCTGAACAAGACCCACACTGGGATTATAACACCGCCGTGGGTCTCCGCTCTCGAGATAGTTTTGCCTCCTGCTTAAAAGCAGGTCTGAAAAAGGCAGCTTGTAAAGTAGTCAATTTTCAAAAGCTCCCTCCAAGTTCTTAGACAGACTCACTCAAGCCGCATTACAGTATACCAGCCGGACCCAGAAACGCCAGACGGGAGACATGTCCTTATGACATACTTCCTAGCTCAAAGCTACCCCGACGTTAAAGCTAAACTCAAAAAGTTAGAACAGGGCCCGGCTACCCCACAGACTGAGGTCCTAACAGTGGCCTTTAAAGTCTTCCATAACCGGGAGGAGGAGAAAGAACACCGTAAACAAAAGGCTGATCAGGCCAATTTCCAAATGTTGGCCCAGCTGATAAAACCACAACCTGGGCACTCCTCTACAAACAAGCCCCCCACAGGAGCTTGTTTCAAGTGTGGACAAGAAGAACATTAGTCAAGGGCTAACACCCTATGCCCCAGATGCCACAAAAAGGGCCACTGGGGATCTGATTGCCCAGCCACACAAAGGGGAGGCTGGACGAATAACCCCCATTCTAAGCCCTCCGTAGTGGGGCTGGCAGAAGAAGATTGATGGGGCCCGGGGGCTTCTCGCCCGACCATTTCCATCACCAAACAGGAGCCCAGGGTTACTTTAATAGTAGACGGTCGCCCCATCTCCTTCCTCCTAGATACAAGAGCCACCTTCTCAGTCTTGCGAGAATACCGGGGCCCTACCACGCCTGCCATTACTCCTATAGTCGGGGTAGGAGGTAAACAGATTTTCCCATCAAACCCCCCCCTTTTATGCACAATCCAAGACAATCCCATACCTTTCTCCCACTCCTTCCTAGTTATGCCCCAGTTTCCCATCCCTTTACAAGGATGGGGCATCCTTTCTCTCCTCCATGTTTCCATAACTATATCCACTCCCACAGCCCCCAGTACTCCCTTTCTGATAGCCCTCATAGCCGATGACCCCCCTCTACCCAATGAAAGCTCCAGTTCCACCCTCATACACCCTGTAAATCCCAAAGTTTGGGACATTACAAGCCCCGCCGAAGCTCTATGTCCTCCTGCCTCTATCAAATTACGTAACCCCTCTCAGTATACCTGTCAGGCCCAATACCCCCTAACCACTTCAGCCCTCATAGGCCTCCGACCCGTCATTCAAGATCTTTTAAACAAAAATTACCTCAGACCCACTCACTCCCCGTTTAATACACCCATATTAGCTGTTATAAAAACCAACGTATCTTTCCGCCTCGTCCAAGACCTTCACCTCATTAACATGGCCATCGTCCCTATCCATCCCTTAGTCCCAAATCCATACACCCTTTTATCGCAGATCCCTCCCTCAGCCTCCCACTTCTCAGTCCTAGATCTCAAAGACACATTTTTTTCTATCCCTCTGGACCCCTCCCAAGATGTTTTTGCCATTATCTTGACGGACCCATACACAAGACATTCTGAACAACTCACTTGGACAGTTTTGCCACAAGGATTCCAAGTCCACCTTATTACAATACGTGGATGATCTTCTACTCTTGCAGTCCCTCGTACGAACAGTCTCAACTTGACACTGCCTCCCTACTTAACCTTCTAGCTTCCAGAGGTTACCGGGTATCCCCTGTCAAAGCTAAAATCTCTTCCCCTTCTGTCACTTACCTGGGATTTCTTCTATCTCAACAAAGAAAGTCCATTACCTTAGACAGAAAACAGCTCCTCTCTGACATGCCCGTTCCAAAAACCAAGACAGAAATCCTTTCCTTTCTAGGCCTGGCTGAGTATTTTAGAGCGTGGATCCCTAACTTCTCCCTGTTGGCAAGACCCCTATATGACCACAGCAAGGGCGCCCCTGGAGAACCATTATCCTCACCCCAACACTCCTTCATTAAGCTCCGTGGAGCCCTTGTGGAAGCCCCAGCTCTCCATCTTCCTGATTTGTCGAAGCCCTTCTAATTATACATTCATGAGAGGTCCAGTCAAGCTCTAGGAGTCCTAAGCCAATATTATGGCCCATCCTTTGCCCCAGTAGCTTATCTTTCCAAGCAATTAGACTCCACAGTTTGGGGATGGGCCCCCTGCCTACGGGCAGTAGCCGCTGGACAGCTCTTGCAGAAGGAAGCTCATAAACTGTCATTCGGGGTGCCCCTTACCATTCTGTCCCCACATCAGCTAAAGGATCTCTTAACCTACAAAAGTTTACAGACTCTCCCTCCCTCCAGACTCCTGACCTTACTGTCCTCTTTTCTCCAAAATCCCATTCACCCCCTTTGCCATCCATACCCGAATCATGACTTTTTCCTCCTTTACTGCTCCCTCGCTCTCTCTTGCTTTTTTTCCTCGTTCCTATTGTCTTCCCCGCCACCCCAGCCTCCTTTGTATGGCGATTCAAAGACAGACTTACACACAGCATCAAACAAAAATTACTGTCCTCATTGCCACATCAGACTGCCCTCTGAAACGCTGCTCCGAGCCTTTATACCTCCACTTTCCTCCCTCCACCAAAGTGTTCACTAGCAGCTACCTTTATTCTCCCTACCTCTGCTTCCTCTATGACCAAAAACAAGCCTGTTGCAGGCGATGGCCAGACACCTACAGAGATGTCCCTACTGGTCTTGTGCCATTCACTACATGGGTAACTCCCAGTACCCACAGTATTACTCCTCCAACCCATTCTCTTCAATACTAACAAACCCCTTCCTCACCTGGCTGTGGCCCATTGCAGGCCCTATAATAATCATTCTTCTCGCCTGTCTCTTCTTACCTTGTATAGTAAAGTTTATCAAATCCCAAGTCGGTAAAATCTCTAATCAAACTTTCAACCAGCTTTTACTCAGGAACTACCAGCTTTTAGCCACAGAAGATCCCTTACCCTCACGTAACCTCCTCACCACATGCTGAGATGGACCCCTCTCTCCGCTGGAAACTGTTCCTGGAAACAATGGCCGCAGACGCCTGGCTTCTGGCACCCGTATCCTCTTGGCACCATTAGAATCAACAAGTCCTCAACCTATGGTTACAAGGAACCTTCATTGATTTCCAACCTGAAGAAGTCCACATCTACTCGTCCTTACTGTGGGAAGTCCTATCAACTCTTTCCTCCCAGTCCTCAAGCTCTCACTCCCTTTTTGGCCCCTGTTCAGCAGGAAGCAGTCAAAGAGAAAGCAACGTCCACAACCCCATAGAGGAGAAAGGGGGGAATGAAGGGCCCCCACCCATAAGATGGCGAACTTCCTGCTTCTCTTCTGGGTCCTCGGTTCCCGCCGGCGCCACCTGAAGCCCAATCACCCCTCGCCCCCCTCCCAATCCCAGCACGTAGCCAATAGCCACCAGCCCCATAGAAGTGACACCTCAATCAGCTCATGCCCCTTCCTATATAACCCAGCACCTTTCCCTAATAAAGTGGAATTCTCCGGTGAATTGCTGCTGTGTTTTGCTCCTTTCCTTTCATTTATTAGTGAATACAAGCAACAAACTTTTGTACCTTACAAGTTTATTTTTAGTTTTAAAAGGTCTTTGGTGGAGTGGTGTGGGAAATTGGAATTCTAAAATCTCACTGTACCGCAGGTTGTCCCAACACCCAAGGCCCAGTGGCTACAGGGGATTCTCCCACGTGACTGCTAGAGACCCCTTGGACCCCTGCAAGGTGAGTAGCGCCCCCATCAGGTGAACTGGATGGGGAAGCCTTGGCCTCTGTTGACGGAGTGTGATGTCTGCTCTGCTTTTCTCATGGTTGTTTGGCAAAGTAATTTACTTTCCCGAAATTTCAAACATACAGAAAACTTGCAGTGTCAGTACAAATTCTCATTTTACTGAATTCCCCAGCATCTCACTTTACCGCAGTTGCCACTTCATACAAACTGTTGGAGCATCTACCCCAAACAGGGACATGATCCCAGGGAGTATTAGGGCCTCCACGTGGTGATCCAATGCACAGACCCACGGTAGCGGTCACCACCCACACCAGCTGTGTGCACACGTCTTTCTATCCTGATGCAGTTTCCTGTTTCTGGAACTGTTCCTGAGATTTTTCCTCAGTTGGGCTCTCTGGGACCTTGGACAACTGGGATCACATAATATTTGTCCTTCTTTGAGGGGGGCATTTCACTGAGCATAACGACTTTAGGGTCCATCTGTGTAGCAGGTCCTAGGACTCCTTGTTTACTCCACTGTGAGGAAACCACACTTCTTTCATGTGTCTGTGGACACCCTGGTCTCCACCTTTTGCCTGTTTTGAGTAATGCAGCTGTGAATATGGATATGGAAATATCTAAGTCCCTGCTTTCGTGTCACTTGGGCAAATGCCCTGAAATGGAATCGCTAATCATATGTTAGTTCTATACTCTAGTTTCTGGGGATGCCCTGCACACACACACACACAGTTTTCAAAGCAGCTTTGGACCATTTTCTTTATTTCTGAATTCGGCAGAATAATGCAGTTTGTGGGTCAACCCTGTTTTGTTCATCCGTTTACCCCTTGATGGGCATTAGGGTTGTTTCTGCCTTTTTGCTGTGGTGAGCAGTGCTGCCAAGAACTCATGGGCCAGTTTCTGTTTGAACAACGTTTTCATTTTTGGGGGTATGTATCTAGGAGTGGGTGTTAACCCACAATTAGGTAATTGCATTATATATTATGAGGAAATGGCAAGCTGTTGTACACAGGCTGCATGTTTTACATTTCCACAAGCAAAGGTTAGGGGCTCCAATTCCTCTACATCCTTGACAGCATGTGGTTTTGAATTATCCTGAGTATGGCCATTGCCGTGTGCTTGCAGTGGGTGGCCACTGTGATCTAATTTGCATTTCCATTATGACTAATGCTGTGTGATGCCTGGTCACGTGCTTGTTGAATGTTTGTGTGTCTTAGCTGGAGTCTTTTTTCCACTTTAAAATTTGGGTTGTTGTCTTGTTGCCCTGTACGAGTTTGTGGTGTTTTCTGGATAACAGGCTCTTGTAAGATGTACAATGTGCAGATATTTTCTTCTGTCCTGTGACTGTTTTTCACATTATGGTTGGTGACTTTTGATGCAGAAAAGTTTTTAATTTGGGAGAACTTTAATTTATGCTTTTTTTGTTGCTTGCCCTTTGGTGTCATATCTGAGAAACCATGGCTAAATCCAACATCATGAAGGTTTCTCCTCATGTTTACTTCTAGAGTCTATAATTTTACCTATTACATGTAAGCGCTTTATCTTGAGTTAATTTTTATATGTGGTATGTATTAAGGGTCCAGTTTCATTTCTCTGCACAGGGACAGCCATTTGCCCAGCACCATTTGCTGAAGAGACCATTCTTTCCCTAATTTAATGTTGTCCACCCTTGTCAGAAATTAAATGACTGTAGATGGTTGTGGTCATTTCTGGGCTTTCCTCTCAGTTCTGCTGATCTATACATGCAGTTGACCTTTGAACAACATGGGGGTTTGTGTAGCTCACATCCCACAGAGTCAGAATCCACATGAAACATCTGACTCCCCCAAAACTAAAGTATTATCCTAAAACTGGTTGCCTATTTTGACTGGAAGCCTTACCAATAATATAGACACTCAATTAAGACATATTTTGTACATTATACATATATTTTGCGCTGTATTCTAACAGTAAGCTAAGCTAGAAAAAAGCAAATGTTTCAAATTGTCTTAAGTCTTTAAACACTTTTTCTATATATTTTTGGAAAAAAATCCACTCAAGTGGACCTGGGCAGTTCACACCCCTGCTGTCCAAGGGCCAACTGTGTATGTTTATGCCAGTGGCACAGTGTTTTATGTACTGTTACTTTGTACTAAGATTTGATCTTGGGGGCCATGAGCCTCCAGCTTTGATTTTCTTTTTCAAGATTGTTTTCAAGGCCTCTTTGGGGTCCCTTGATATTCCATGTGTCAGGATCAGCTGGTACATTAAAGCCTGTGTGAATTTTCAAAGAAATCATGTTGACTCTGTAGGGTGCATTTGAGTCATTGCCACTTTAACAGTATTTAAGTATTTCCATCAACATGAGTAGACTTTACATGTATTTAGCTCTTTTTTAGTTTTAAAATTATCAATGTTTTTTTATTTTCAATGTACAAGATTTGCACCTTAAGTCTATTCTTAGTATTTTATTAATGTTCACATTATTTAATATGGAATTTTAAAGAAGAGGGGCTTCTCCTCTGATCACAGGGCTCTTTCCATCACCCTGGGGGGTCCTTCACTCCCCACCCAGAGCTGCAAATGGACAGTTAGAGAAACTGCCTGTCAGACCCTCACATAGCCCTGGAAGCTGATACTTGTCACTATGGCCACATTGGCCTTTTAGTTGGAATCTCAGTCCGTACATCTTGGGGTCACACATTATACATTATACATTTTGTATAACTCAACTTAGTTTCTCTTTTATATGCTCCTTCTCCTGGGAATAGTGGAAACACGAATTCCCAACCCTCTCCCTGGGATGTGCCACCATGAACACGGGAGTACAATAGAAAACATGCATATTGGTCTGGGCCTCGTTCCTGACACTGGGTTCCTAAAGCTCTGGGGATTTCCTGAGTAATAGTGGCATCTTTTGTTCTAAGTAGGTGGTTCTGGGTGGGTTCTGCTTGGTTGTCTGACAGGCAGAAAGCCCAAGCCATGATGAGAAGCTTGGGATTTTCAGCGTCACCCCTCCATTCTCCAGAGAAAGGGGAGGGGATAAAAATGGAGTCAATAATACACCATACCTGTGTCTCAAAATATGGTATTTGGAGAGCTTCCAGGTTGGCGAACATATCCATGTGGTGTGCTGGGAGGGTGATGCATTCCAACCCCACAGGGAAGAATGAAGGCTTCTGCTGGCCCAAGGCCGATGCCTTCGTAATCCCAAAGAAGCTGTTAGAAACCATTTCTCACGCAAGACCGGTAACCTCAAGTGATCAAGGCACCAAATTCACTGGGCAAATCACTGTACATTTCACTGTCCAAGTTGTAGTGAAATGTAATGGATGTACCCCAATTTGCCAAGGCATTCATCTACTGAAACACATCCTGATTTCTTTAAGCTTTTAGCCTTTATGAATAGAGCTATTGCATAAAATTTCATGGTGGCTTTTTTGGGGCATAGTTTTTCAAAGCAGTTGTTTAAATACTGGCTATGTAATTCTTGGATGTTAAGGTGAGACTTTTTTTAATTGTAAAATATTTGTTATGGCTCATTTTTTAATGGATTTTTGTATATCTTGAGTACAAATCCTTTATCAAATATGTATTTTGAAAATATTTTCTTTCAGTTTGTGTCTTGTGTTTGGGTTCTCTGAACAAGGTCTTTTAGAGTAGAAATTATAATTCTGTTAAGCCCATGTGATTATTTTTCTTTTGTGGATAGGCCTTTGGTGTTGCGTGGTGAAAATCTTCAGTAAAGTTGTGTAGATTTTGCTTTTACCTATGAATTTTATAATTTAGAATAAAAAATTTGCCTATGGAGAATTTTTTTATGAGTGTACCATTAGAAAAAAATTTTAATTAAGGTATTATTGATATACACTCTTATGAAGGTTTTACATGAAAAAACACTGCAGTTACTACATTCACCCATATTTTCGAGTCCCCTCCGTAACCCATTGCAGTCACTGTCCATCAGTGTAGTAAGATGCCACAGAATCACTACTTGTCTTCTCTCTTCTACACTGTCTTCCCCGTGATCCCCTACACCATGTGTGCCAATCTTAATACCCCTCAATCCCCTTCTCCCTTCCTCCCTACCTGCCCTCCCCCACCCTTCCCTTTGGTTAACCGCTATTCCCTTCTTGGAGTCTGTGAGTCTGTTTCTGTTTCGGTCCTTCAGTTTTACTGTGCTGTTATACTCCACAAATGAGGGAAATCATTTGGTATTTGTCTTTCTCCACTTGGCTTATTTCACTGAGCATAATATCTTCCACCTCCATCCATGTTGTTGCAAGTGGTTGGATGTGTTTTTTTCTTATGGCTGAGTAGTATTCCATTGTGTGTATGTACCACATCTTTGTTATCCATTCATCTACTGATGGATATTTAGCTTGCTTCTATATCTTGGCTATTGTAAATAGTGCTGCAACAAATAGAGGGGTGCATATGTCATTTTGAATCTGAGAAATTATATTCTTTGGTTAAATTCCTAAGAGTGGATTTCCTAGGTCAAATGGTATTTCTATTTTTAGTTTTCTAAGGCACATGCCTATGGGGAATTTTGAGTTAATTTTGGTGTAAGTTGTAAAGCCTGTGTCTACTTCATTTCATTCCTTTCACTCTCAAACAAAGTGGAGAAGACACAGGAAATTTGTGCCTATTGCGGCTTGAATTTCCAAAGATTTGTGGTTCATCAGTTTAGCCACAAGAGGACACCACCTTCCCTGAGCTGTGAGCGCGGTCCTGCACCGCTCACTGCGGCCCGCAGGTGGCGCCTCTGCCTTCTTTGTGAACCAGCGGGGCGCATGCACAGTCAGATCGCAGGACTTTTCTCCCAGCTCTGACTGGTGCTGGAATTGCTCTGGCTTCCCTGCAGCTCCGTGACACTGCGGGCAGCGTCTGCAGTGACAGCTCTGTTTTCTCAGGAGCTGCGGTAGGGCAAGGTAAGGAGAGGCTCTCCGTGCACCGCCTGCCAAGCGCTCCTCTTCAGGGGCCGGGGGAGGAAGGCCTGCGATGGGAACCGTCTTTGCGGAGTCTGGGCTGAGGCGGGCGCGGGTGAGTTCGGGGTGCGGCGGGCGTGACTCAGGGCGAGTTCGGGGCACAGGCTAAGACTGGGCCGGGGCGGATGTGCACGTCCAGCGTGTCCCCGGGAGCCCGTGTCTCCGCGCTGCGCACCTCGGGCCCCGTAGAGCGGGTGGATTGGCCGCACCTGTGGGATGCCCTCCGGGCTGCAGGCATCCTTCCTAACAAGGCTCTGAGATGGGAATGGGGACGGAGGGGACTTGGCTGCTTAAGCGGCCCACTTACCGGGCTGCAGCCCTTGCTGTGTGCCCAGCACATGGGGCAGTTTCCTGGGAAGGTTCCCCAAGGTGGGGTCCACCTGGGAGGCTCCCCGGGCACAGCATGGCACACAGCCCAGCTTCCTGAGGGCGGCCCCCACCCACGGCCTGCGCCTCGTTGAGCCGGTTCTTCGGGCCGAGCAGGTTGGGGGATGAAAGGCACCTGGTGTCCTGTTTCCACACCTGCTTCTGCTTGGCGCCTCACAGGGTCTCGGTTGCTACAGGTCCACAGTGAAGTGGGAGGTCAGGGCATGATGCCCGGGCTCTGCTTTCTCAGGATGGCTGTGGGGATGGGGTCCCGCGCGGTTCCATTCAGCCTGTTGGGTGTTTGCTTCTGTGTAAAGTGCGGTGGAATTTCGGTGGGGGTTCCCACGGAGTCTGCAGGTTGCTGTGGGTGGAGGGGACTTGTAATAACCTAACTCTCCCATCCAGGTCTGCAGTGTCCTCAGTGTTCAGAGCTCAGGCCTCAAGCCTCCTGCATCATTGGTTAGGCTTGTCCTGAAGTACTTTATTCTTTATGATGCAGTTGTAAAGGGCATTGTTTTCTTAATCTCTCTTTCTGATGGTTGGTTATTGGTGAACAGAAGCAAACAACTTCTGTATATTGATTTTGTATCCTGCAAGATTCTTGATTTTATTTTTAGCTGTAATAGGTTTTTGGTGGAGCGGTGTGGAAATTGGAATTAAAAAATCCCACTGTTCCACTCCAGGTCGTCCCAACAACCAAGCCCAGTGTCTGCAAGGGAATTTTACCACGGGCCTTGTAGTGACCCCTGCAGGCTGAGTAGCGCTCCACTTTGGGTGAACTGAATGGGGAGGGCTTGGCCTCTGTGACCGGGTGTAATGCCTGCTCTGCTCTTCTGGTGCAGGACTGACGTGGTTGTTATGAAAAGTAATTTACTTTACAGCAATTTAAAGCATATAGAAAACTTTCAGTGTCAGTACAGTCTTTACACTGAATTCTCCAGAATCCCACTTTACCGCACCCACCACTTCACACAAAATGCTCTTGGCCTCTACCCCAAATAGGGACAAGTTTCCAGTAAGCCACCACCTGACCCTACATGAGGGAAGTATTAGGGTCTCCACATGATAATCCAGTGCACAGACCCCGCACAGCTGTTCCCACCTACCCCAGCTGTGTGCAAATGTCTTTCCATTCTGATCCCATTTCCTTTTTCTGGAACTGTTCCAGAGACTTGAGCTCAGTTGGGCTCTGCCAGATCTCACATAAGTGGGATCACATAATATTCGTCCTTCTGTGACTGGTGCATTTCACTGAGCAAAATGGCTTTAGGGTCCATCCATGCAGCAGGTGCCAGGACTCCCTCGTTTACTCCACTGTGTAGAGACCACACTTTGTTCATCCATTTGTCTGTGAACACGTGGGTCTTCTCCACCCTTTAACCATTGTGAGTCACGCAGTTGTGAACATGGGTGTCCAAATATCTAAGTCCCTGCTTTCATGTGGTTTGGGCAGAGACCTGGAAGTGGAATTGCTGTTCATACATTAACTGTATGTTCAAGTTTCTGGAGACGCCCTCCCCCCTCCCTACACTGTTTTCAATGAGGCTGTGGACCATTTTCCTTTGTTTCTTTATATGGCAGAAAAATGCAGTTTATGGATCAACCCGGTTTTAGCCATCCATTCACCCCTTGATGGGCATTTAAGTTGTTCCTGACTTTTTGCTGTGGTGAACAATGCCAAGAACTCATGGGCCAGTTTCTGTTTCAACATCATTGTCATTTCTTTGTGGTATTATATAGGAGTGGGTGTATAACCATAATTAGGTAATTGTATTTTATCTTTATGAGGAAACACCAAGCTGTTGTACACAGGCTGCATGTTTTACATTTCAACAATCAAAGGTTAGGGGCTCCAATTCCTCTGCATCCTTGGCAACATGTGATTTTCAGTTTTCCTGATTATAGCCATTCCCATGTGTGTTCAGGGAATTCTGTGTGACACCTTTCCATGTGCTTGTTGAGCGTTTGTATGTCTTGGAGTCTCTCATCCATTTAAGAAATTGGGATGTTGTCTTGTTGCACTGTACAAGTTCGTGGTGCATTCTGGATAAGAGGCTCTTGTCAGATGTACAATGTGCAGATATTTTCTATTCTGTGACTGTCTTTTCACTTCTTGGTATCTTTTGATGCAGAAAAGATTTTAATTTGAAGGAAATTAACTTATTCTTCCTCTTGTTGCTTGTACTTTGGTTTCAGATGTGAGAAACCATAGCTAAATCCAAGGTCATGAACATTTATCCCCATGTTTTACCTATTACACATAAGCCCTTATATATTTTGGGTTAATCTTCGTATGTGATATGAGTTAGGGTTCATTTTCATTCTTCTGCATGTGGAGAGCTGTTTGCCAAACACCATTTCCTGGAAAGACACTTTTTCTCCATAATTTAATGTTGTCTACCCTTGTCAGAAATCAACTGGCCATTGGTGGTTAGGGCCATTTCTGGGCTTTCCATTCAGATACGTTGATCTGTATATACAGTCAACCCTTGAACAACATGGGGGTTAGTGGTGCTGACACCCAACAGAGTCCCAATATACATAAAACATCTGACTCCACCAAAACTTTGTTATCCTCAAACTGATCGCCTATTCTGACTGGAGGCCTTACCAATAATGTAAACACTCAATTAACAATATTTTGTACGTTACACATATTATGTGCTGTATTCTCACAGAAATGTAAGCTATAGAACAAGTAATGTTTGAAATTGTTGACTTAACATTTTTCCAATATATTTGTGGGGGAAAAAATGATTTAAGTGGACCTGTGGAGTTCACATGCCTATGGACCAAGGGTCAACTGTGTATCTTTATGACAGTGTCACAGTGTTTCATTTAATGTTAACTTTGTACTAAGATTTGATTTGGGGAAGCCTGTGCCTCCAGCTTTGATTTTCTTTTTCAAGATTCTTTTCAAGGGCTCATTCAGGTCCCTTGCAATTTCATATGTGACAGGATCAGCTGGTGCATTTCTTCCCAAAAGGCTTTGGGAATTTTCACAGGAACCACATTGAGGCTGTAGGTTGCATTTGTGCCATTGTCATCTTAGAGATATTAAGTCTCCCATCACCACGGCAGGACCTTACATTTATTTAGCTTTTCTTTATTTTTCCTATTATCAATGTTTTTAAATTTTCAGTGTATAATACTTGTACTTTAATTAAGTCTGTTCCCAAGTATTTTAGTAATGTTGACATTATATAGTAGAGAATTTAAAAATTCTTTTTGTGATTATTCATTGCTAATGTATACAAAGAAAACATGTTTGAATTTAAGGGTTCAGAGCTTTGGGATTTCATAATTTAGATATTTAGGATTAAAATAATGCCTAACATTTAAGAGATGGAGGATTAGAACACAGGGAAGTGTAGGGTTTGTTACAGGGGGTTTGTTTGAAATCAGACAATAGGAAGAGAAAGAGTGAGAACTAAGGATAGGGTACAAGAACAGGTTAGGGTTAGGTTGTGGGAATGGGTTAGGGTTTGGGAAGGTGTTATGGTTAGGGATAGGGTTAGGATATGGGTTAGGATACGGGTTGGGATATGGGTTAGGGTTAGGGATCGGGTTAAAGTTTGGGTACAGGTTATAGGTCAGGGTACAGGTACGGGTTAGGGTTAGGGTTCGGTTAGGGGTTATGATGAGGCGTTACGGCATGGGTTAGGGTACGGGTAACGGTATGGGTTAGGGTTTAAGGTATGGGTACAGGTAGGTTAGGGTAGAGTTAGTGTTTCCACCCCTGTGCTCGCCACGTGGGACCCTCCGTCTTCTAGGGCTGGAGAGAAGGGAGGATGTAGAGTAAGCACAAAGTGTCAACTGTGACAGACATTAGCCCCTAAACAGGAGTTGAGGAGAGCCCCTAAGGCACCCAGGGCACACACAGACAGAAAGGCGGGAAATGATGGGGCGGCAGGAGCTATCCTGCATCCACAAGCCGCAAGATATTGGCCAGGGGGCTCAGCCAATGCCTGAGTTCTAATGGGCAGGACTGCAGAGCCAGAAGCCCGCAGCTGGCCAGGCCTGTGTCCCCCTTCCTGCTCCCCGGCTGCTCTGTCCCTGGCTGGTGCTCCCTGGTGCCCAGCAGCTTATGTGATGGCTGCTCTTGGTCTCCCCATGATTCAGACGTTTTCTGACATCTGCTGGCATCCACTCCCTTGGCCACTGAGCTGTGTCATGATTGCTCACACCCCAGTGTCTGGGTTCCCGCAGCCTCTTCTCAGCCGAGCCAGGTAGGCTTGTGACCCTCGCGGGCCTGCACAGCCAGGGCGCCTGACTTGGTTACACAGTCCTGACTTGCCCCCAGATCTCCCGAAGAAGAACTTCCTCTCTGGCACTGTCTGCATGTCTCCAGGAGCCTCCTGCCCTGGAGGGCCTGGGCTCTTCCCACGCCTGCTGCTTCACCATCACCCTGGCTCTGGTGGGGAACCTCCTGGGAGCTGTGTGAGGAAGAGGCACCTCCCAAGTGGGACATTCACCACTGCCTGTTTGAAGGAGGTGTGGTCCCCACCTGGCACCTCCTCTAAGCCACCCAGCCTCCTCCTGCCAAGCACGGACTTCCAACTCGATGCCTCCATGAAGCCTGCTCTTTTTCTCTCAGGCATCTAGGGTGCTCTCATGTCCCGCATGTGGGATGTCGGAGGACAGATGCTCTGTTCCTTCCCACCCCTGTGCTTGCCACGTGGGACCTTCCAGGGAGGAAGCGCACCCCTCGGGCCTCCATGGCAGTTTCCTCCCCAGCTGGCTGCACCCGGGTAGGTCCCAGGGGGTCTGCCAATGCTGACTCTCCAGAACTCCCCATCTACCTTCCATTCACTCTTAGAAAGCCCCCTTGGACTCCAGCGTCCCACCTTCTGTTGGCATCCACGCTTTGCTCTCCTGTGTCTAACTGCTGAACTCCTGTGAGTCCCTGGGTGCCCTGTCAGTGTGGCCAACCCTCTCTGGTCCCAGCTCTGCCACCACTTTTCTGGGGAGCCTGGCAGCTCCTGCCCTCTGCACACCTGTCTCCTCCTGGACCCTGCTTTGCTCCGTGAGCCCCTTTCCTGAAGGGTCCCGATCCTTGTGGCAGTGGGAGCAGGACAGCCACCAGGAAGCGCAGCACCCAGTGGCCTGGTGCCAACCTGGCACAGCAGTTCTGTTGGGCAGCCCTGATTCTGGCACCTTGGCCTTTCCCAGCATGTCGGTGCTCTGGGGCCGAGATAAGGGCTGGGCTCAGCCCAGTGTGTGCCTTCCACCACGCTGCTGGCAGGGCCACATAAGAACCCAGCTTCTGCTGCACGATGGCTTGGCTGCTACGGGCTTGCAGCACATTCTCAACCATCACTCGAGTCCAGGCTGAGAGGCGCTCAGCCCTCCCTTGTGCTCATTTGGCCTCACTCTCCTTCTCCTCAAGATGAGTTGGCGTCAGGTGCCAGGCCCCCACCATCCAACAGCCTTGGAGGCTAATTCTCTTCAGTTTTCAGGAACGTGATGGGAAATTGTGACCCTATCACTAGCAGAGCCTGAATTTATGGCTTTTTCCATTTAACATTCACTCTTTCTCCTTGAACTGCTGGCAACACCCCTGCCCATGCTGTGCAAGCTGCCCCCGGTGTGAGCATCCCCACACCTGGGCTCCCCTGGGACCTCACCTGTGTTGCCACCAGTTCACTTGATGCTCTTCCTTGAGGAGCTGAAGGTCATACCAGACATGCTGCAAACCTTAGGCAGCATATGACTGAATTTTGGAATAATTGTGTGATGAATCTAATAATGACATAAAATACAGATATCTCATAATACTAATCCTGAAATACTTCACTAATGCTACTGAAATTCCATTTTACATGAGAAGTACATACATATATAGTTTATAGATCCAGTGCAAATAAAGCATACAAATACACTAATGTAAAATAAAACAGGATGCTGAAACTATTACCATGAAATCCGACTGTATTTTAAAAGTAATGAATTCCAAGAAATAAAACCATATATTTAATGATATTTTGTATTTAAATTGAGAGCTAAAGAATATAGCTCTTGATTAAGTTAGTTCCATGTCTTAAGAGGGAGGCCTTTAACATTGGCAAGAAACTTTCATGGTCCAATTGTGAGAATGTTTCGGGAGCTCCCCATTATAATTACTTACAAGAAGCTTGCTTTTATTTAGCAGTCAGAAAAAAGGAATCCCATACAAGTTGGATTTTTAAAACATTGCAAAATGATGTAAACTATAATCTGTAAAGTGCTTACTTTACTCAGCTTTTCAATCTGTTTTTATAGCACTTCAACACTTGCTGCTTGGTCACCTTCATCCTATACATGACAAACTACAGTATCACTGGTTTTAAGATTTAATCAATCAGTGAATATTTAATGAAGGCCTCCTATATGCAAAGCACTAGGATAGGCCCTTTGGAAATGAGTAAGCCTCATCTCTTGGTTCTTTGTAAATTAATCGTCTGGTAGGGAGACACATGCACATCACACTAAGAAAATAAAAACCACTACACAGAGGAAGCCATAGGGACCCCAAAAGAGGTAGAGATTAAGAGTCATGGAGTTCAGGAGAAGGTGAGATTACTTTCAGTGGGAATGTTTACCAAGAGAGGCTACATGGAAGAAGTTGTGTCTTAATTAGCTACCAAGGCTGGTTCGGATTCGATCAATCAGAGAAAAGAGGGCAGGGCATTCCAGAAAGAGTCTGGTGTATCTTGACATGAAAGGTACGTGAAGAGGTAAGACAAGAGATGAGGCAAAGATGAGTTCAGGGTTAAACGATCTAGAGCTATAAATGCTTGACCATGGTCTATAACATGATCTTTTGAGGGAGGTTAAACAAGAGAACTATGCTTACAAAGATAATACAGCAATAGTTCTAAGATGGCCTGGAGCAGGGAAAGGATTGAAATTGTCAAATCTGGTTAGTATTCCACTGCAGTGATTCAAGAGGGAGGGAAAATGTGGGACTTACATAGGTAAAAGAAATAGAATGGAGAAAAACAAATTGATATAAGAGATTATTACCTAATTAGAAATGTTAAGTCATGACAACTCATGGGTATGAGGCACAGAGGGGTGAGGGAGACAAAGGAAGGTGTAAATTATGATAAGAGTTTAAATCTGGGAGACTGCAAAAATCCTGGTACCATTCACTGAAGGAGTCATTTTTAGGGCAAAGAAGATATTATATTTTGAACACATTGAGCTTTTAGAAGAAAAATAATTCCTACAATATATATTACTAATTTCTTAAGTGGTATTTTACTAGTGATTACATGAAATCTTTCATTCTAGAAAATGAATATAGGAAAACAACCACCAAATTATATGTTTTAGAGGGAAAGCATGAAGTAAAAGGTACATGTATTTTCTTTGTATCTTAGCCACGCTACTTCTATGGGCAAACTACGTAACTCTTCTAAGACTTTCCTTATCTGTAAATTGATAATAGCATTTCCTGTAACATGGGGGTATTTGTGAGGGCTAAGAAGAACAGATCTGAAAGTAACCAGCAAACTTCCAGGCACACAGTATGCAAACTGGTTACTTTCCCTCTTTCTGAAAATTGTACCTAGAAAATGCAGGTACGTCTTAGGTTTAAAAAAGTAAAATTAGTTTCAGGTGTTCATTTTCTAGAAGCATTTTTAAAAAGCCACACTGCCACCAGCCACTCATGAGCAGATATGTCTGGATAAGTATAGTTATCTCCCCAACAAAAGGAAATGAAAAGAAAGCCTCATGAGATTTAGTATTATCTATCATTTATCTACTTCACATCCAATTCAGGAGAGCAAGTTACAGAGGCATTTAGGCATATTACTTGTGCTAACAGTAACACAATTTCTACTTCAGGAAAGAAACCTTAAAAGAGAACAGGCCCAATGACCCTCAAATGGATAATTACATAATTACATGTCTGTATGATTCTAAAGTGATCTTTTGACTCACAGGGCAAATGTTTGATAATACGCTTATACAAAAATACAATTCATGCAACAGTAATAAAAATACTTGCAAAAGACATCAAAGTAACTATGTATCAGTCAAGTAAACTTACTGCTGTTTCTAAGACTCTCCTTAAGCTGAAAAGGAAGTAAAGTGTCTACTAAGGTTTGTTTAAAGCAAAGGAGTTTTGGCTAATAATCCTTATAATTTTAAGAGATGTGTAGAACTTGACAGGTCAGAGAGAAAGGCAAGGAGACTAGGCACAAAGAACTTGTCCCTGCTGTGGTTCTCCATGATTTCCTAACCAAAAGAGAGGCCATTGTATGTCCCTATGTTTCAAAATTCAATCATCCACATAACCTGTTACCAGGCCAACTTGTGAAGTTAACGCCCACATAGGTTTCAACACAATTCTAAGGTTTAGGTATACAGACTCCATGTGCTGAAGGAACGAGGAGTGTGGAGAAGAGGGAATCATCTTTGAGACAAAGGGGGATGACTTAGTCAAGGGGAGGACCTTCTAACTGAAAGTGAGCACATGGGTCTCAACAGAAAGGATTCCTGAAATTAATCTTCTAGGGAGTTTTAATTCCTGGCACTGTCTCTAAACTTTAATCAAGAATCTAAACCTACTTTTGAGGAATAATGTATCTATCTTATCATTGGGCTCATTAAATAGTTAACATTTTTTAGGCAATTGATAAGTGGCTACCAGTTCTTCATCATAACAAATAACTCTAAAATCACTTAAAATAAATGTTATTTTGACTTGTTAGGTCCTAAAATAATTATCTTAAGAAGTTTTGAAACTGTTTTCTCACATTAATAACATATACATTTGCCAGGATTTTGGTCAATGAAACCCTGTAATCTAACTCTATAATTCAGTACTCATAAAAAGTCACTTTAAATGAGACATGTGGTTTAAGAAACATTAATTATGTTTAAATAATTAGTAACAAATTTTAGTAGTGTTTATCTACCTTGCCCCATTGATTGAGTCACACTTGCTTTTTTTAGTTGCTCACTATGGCAGCTCCATGGAAAATAGAAATAGATTTGGGGTATAAATGACAAGTATAAAATTCCCAGGAGAAAAACAGGTGGTCAGTATTTTCTTTATCTCTTCAACCCCCCCTCTCTTACTGACCCTTTCCCTTCAACCTGAAATCAAATTTAGTCTTTCACATCTGAGTATTCCTTGGTATCTGTCCCCCTTTAGGAACCACCTTTTCCTCTGAGGCAAAATGCTTACAGAAGTCATCCTCACCTCACCTTCTGTCGCTCTTGATCCATCACTGCCCAGCTCCTGCTCGGACCCGTCTAACAACTGTGCTGCCTCTAGTCCCCAGTGACCTCTGCCTTGCCTGATCCAACAGACACTAGACTCCTGCCGCATTAACATTGTTTATCAGTCCCTACTTTTTGAAATGTTCAGTTTTCTTGATTTTTGCTACTACTACATGTGTAGAAAAGAGTTGACATTGCAGGTCTGACTGCTCTCCTTTGAAAGGCCTGCGTACAAGGCTAGCCCCTGGCTGGTGTCTGGGAACTTGTATTTCAGATGGTTTCCTCCCACGCTGATAAGATTGGCTCACTGGAACCCAACTGTGCTAACAATGGGGTGTATACTGAACACCTGTTTTTCTCCAGGGGATTTTATACTTGTCATAACTCATTCCTAGGGGACTTAAGCCCATCCTGTGTGACTCTACTTGGAAAAGACTTAACATTGTGGGTCTGGTTTCCTCTGGGCCGTGGCTCACATGCCTTTTCTCTCGCTGATTCTGCTGTGTGAGCCTTCCTAGTGAGTCACTGACTCTGGTGATGGCCTCAGAGATCCTTGACCCATTACAGACATCTCCTACCTCTACGACTGCTCCTTCTCCAACTTAGGAGCTTAGGAGCCCTACGGGGTCTTCTTAAATATTGACATCCCCTGAGGTTCCAACTTCAGTTCCACTACTCTGTTCCCTAAACCAATCCACCTGTACAAAAATCACCCACCTCATGATTTTAAACTATTGTCTGTGTGAATAACTTTCAGATCTAGATTTTCATGACTGAACTCATCTTTAGGCTTGAGATTCTTATATCCAACTTACTGCAGAACTGCTGCATAGGCACCTCAAACTTAACATGTCCAAAATAAACCGACCATTATTTCTTATCTTCCATTATCTGTTCTGCACTCACCTCCTCCTCTATCATCTATTTACTCTGTTCCTCCTGATTTCTCTCACTCAGTTCATGGCAAGAATACCATGCAGCCTCCCAAACCAGATGGTTGGGAATCAATCCTACCCTTCCATCAACCTACCAGTTCAAATACTATTCATTCTTCTTCCTAAGTATTTACTGAAATATTTTCCTCCTTCTTCCCAACTACCATCGGGATCATTTTGGACCCTACAACTCACTAAACTCTTGCAACATCTCCTGACTGATCTTTCCACATCTGATCTTTCCCTACCCCAAATCTATTTCTATTTTCCATGGAGCTGCCATAGTAAGCCACTAAAAAAAGCAAGTGTGACTCTGTCATTCTGTTACTTACAAAGCGGAAGCAATGGCTTCCTCTTACCAAAAAAGTATAAATACTAGTTCATAGTTGTTGATAGGAGGCTCTCTAATAACAATGAAGCACTTGTCAGTCACTTAAAGCACACCGTGCTTTCAGATTTCTATGTCCGTTTATGCTGTTCTTTCTGCCTGAGCAATTTTCTATGGGTTCTTCCCCAGGTTAACATCCATCCCACCTTTTAGCCTCAGCCAATGGGCCCAGAAAACCTTCATGAGGACCTATTCCTCATAAAGGTTCAATGCCCTTCCTTTCTGCCTGCCTAGCACAGAGTAAATACCACCATCAAAGCAGTTGACATGTAGTACATTACATTTTCTTATGGCAAATCTTCCTCAATGAGACTTAAGTTGAGAGAGGACTTTCAGTACCTTACTCATCTTTGATCAAAAGTGCCCAGAGCTAAGCACATAATAAACTGATGCTTGAGAAATACATCAGTTTCACTAAATGTGACAATACTTTCAAGGCATGAAGTATTGTACACATATAAGCTAGTATTTTACCAGAATGAAAGAGGATATATGAAATTAAGAATCTGCATGGTTCTTTGAAGAACTCTCAATATGTTCTATAAAAAGGAAACGTTGACTTTGTTTATTCAGTGTAAGTCCATCCTACATGTGGGCAATTATTAAACCATCACAAAAAACTTTACGAGGTGATTGTTATAAATATTCAGTTTTCAGATGAAGAAACGGAGGCAAGTAGGCATTCAAAATGAATTTAAAACCGGAATCCACCTGACCCCCAAATTCTGTTGTTTTCAGTATGTTTTCTTCGTTAAGTAATAAAATCTACCTAATCTTGATTACTTCATCTTCACAGACATCGATTTTCTTTCCTTTTTTGTCTTCCTTGTCTTCCTCCTCCTCCTCGTCACCATCAGCATCACTGTCCCCGCCCTTCTTCGCTTGCATCCTGATGTGGGGGTGGCCGACACGTGCTGCTCTTCTTCAAGATCAATGCCACCTGAAGTGTCTCTCTTCCTGCTTTCTTAGCATGAATGATTCTGAGCCTTTAAATGTAACAAAATTATTATGCACAAGAAAAGCTTCTCTTCATACTTTTTAGAGAGAATAATGTGAGTTTTAAGCAAAAATGCCTTATGGGTGAGTAATAAGTCAATGGCAATAAAATTAAAATTAAGGAAATTTAAGAAATATGTTTTCAGAAATTATAGAATATATTGACTTTTAAGAATTATTTGGGGGCGGGGCCAACATGGCGGCGTGAGTAGGACAGTGGGAATCTACTCCCAAAAACATATATACTTTTGAAAATACAACAAACACAACTAGCCCTAAAAGAGAGACCAGAAGACGCAGGACAATGGCCAGACTGCAGCTACACCAGCGAGAACACTGCGCCTGGTGAAAGGGGTAAGATACAAGCCATGGCCCAGCGGGACCCGAGCGCCCCTCCCCCCAGCTCCCGGCGGGAGAAGAATAGGCATAGCGGGAGGGAGACGGAGCCCAGGACTGCTGAACACTCAGCCCCAGCCATCCGGGCCAGAGCGCAGACACAGTACGTGCCCAGGGGGTCCTGGTTACTGGGGGAACAGGGAGTAAGACCTCGGAGCGGGTGCCGAAGCTGATGCCCCTGTGACAAAGAAAAGCGGGGGCTTTTTGAAAGTCTTAAAGGGACAGGGACTTAACAGCTTGACGGAAACAACCCAGGTCACAGTACAGCAGCTGGAAATTACAGGTAAAACTGGGTGCACTAACTCCCTGGGCAACAGCTCTGAGACCCCTCACGGAGGCAAACAGTCAAGCAGCCCCCCCATCCATTACCCCACCGGGCACTGCGAAAGCAGAGAAGCAGCCTGAGACAAATTCCGCCCACAGAAAGGGAAATTTCTCCCTTCCGGCCAGGCAAGACACAAAGACCCAGTCTACACGCAATTACCTAACACAAGCCACTAGGGGTCGCAGTTGTCCCAGTAAAGAAAGGCTAGTAGCAAGTGAAAATTTTGGCCCTCCCAGCTGACAGTCAATAGCACCTGTCAACATGAAAAGGCAAAAAAATATGATCCAGACAAGACTAACCCAGACAGCTTCAGCATCTGCTGCATCTTCCCCTGAGAAGGAATCTGGGAAGATAGATTTAGCCAGTCTTCCTGAAAAAGAATTCAAAACAAAAGTCATAACCATGCTGATGGACTTGCAGAGAAATATGGAAGAACTAAGGAAGGAGAATTCAGAAATAAAACAAGCTCTGGAAGGACTTCAAAACAGAATGGACGAGATGCAAGAGACCATTAATGGACTAGAAAACAGAGAACAGGAACGCAGAGAAGCTGATGCAGAGAGAGATAAAAGGATCTCCAGGAATGAAAGAATTTTAAGAGAGCTGAGTGATCAATCGAAAAGGAATAATATAACAATCATAGGTATCCCAGAAGAAGTAGAGAGAGAAAAGGGGATAGAAAATGTCTTTGAAGAAATAATTGCTGAAAATTTCCCCAAACTAGGGGAAGAAATGGCCTCTCAGACCACAGAGGTACACAGAACTCCCATGACAAGGGATCCAAGGAGGGCAACACCAAGACACATAATAATTAAAATGGCAAAGATCAAAGACAAGGACAAAGTATTACAGGCAGCCAGAGAGAAAAAAAAGGTTACCTACAAAGGAAAACCCATCAGGCTATCATCAGACTTCTCAACAGAAACCCTACAGGCCAGAAGAGAATGGCATGATATACTTAATGCAATGAAACAGAAGGGCCTCGAACCAAGACTACTGTATCCAGCACGAATATCATTTAAATATGAAGGAGGGATAAAACAATTCCCAGACAAGCAAAAGTTGAGGGAACTTGCCTCCCACAAGCCACCTCTACAGGGCATCCTACAGGGACTGCTCTAGATGGGAGCACTCCTAAAAAGAGCACACAACAAAACACACAACATATGAAGAAGGGAGGAGGAGGAAAAAGAAGGTAGAAAAATAAAGAATCATCAGACTGTGTTTATAATAGCTCAACAAGCGAGTTAAGTTAGACAGATAGTAAGGAAGCTCACCCTAAACCTTTGGTAACCACAAACTTAAAGCCTGCAATGGCAATAAATTCATACCTTTCAATAATCACCCTATATGTAAATGGACTGAATGCACCAATCAAAAGACACAGAGTAATAGAATGGATAAAAAAGCAAGATCCATCCATATGCTGCTTACAAGAGACTCACCTCAAACCCAAAGATGCGCACAGACTGAAACTCAAGGGATGGAAAAAGATATTTCAAGCAAACAACAGAGAGAAGAAAGCAGGTGTTGCAATTCTGGTATCAGACAAAACAGACTTCAAAATTAAGAAAGTAATGAAAGACAAAGAAGGACATTACATAATGATAAAGAGCTCAGTCCATCAAGAGGATATAACCATTATAAATATATATGCACCTAATACAGGAGCACCAACATACCTGAAACGAATATTAATAGAACTAAAGGAGGAAATAGAATGCAATGCATTCATTCTAGGAGACTTCAACACACCACTCACTCCAAAGGACAGATCCACCAAACAGAAAATAAGTAAGGACACAGAGGCACTGAACAACACGCTAGAACAAACGGACCTAATAGACATCTACAGAACTCTACATCCAAAAGCAACAGGATACACATTCTTCTCAAGTGCACATGGAACATTCTCCAGAATAGACCACATACTAGGACACAAAAAGAGCCTCAGGAAAATTCCAAAAGATTGAAACCCTACCAACCAACTTTTCAGACCACAAAGGCATTAAACTAGAAATAAACTGTTCAAAGAAAGCAAAAAGGCTCACAAACACATGGAGGCTAAACAACACGCTCCTAAATAATCAATGGATCAATGACCAAATCAAAATGGAGATCCAGCAATATATGGAAACAAATGACAACAACAACACTAAGCCCCAACTTCTGTGGGACACAGCAAAAGCAGTCTTAAGAGGAAAGTATATAGCAATCCAAGCATATTTAAAAAAGGAAGAGCAATCCCAAATGAATGGTCTAATGTCACAATTATCGAAATTGGAAAAAGAAGAACAGATGAGGCCTAAGGTCAGCAGAAGGAGGGACATAATAAAGATCAGAGAAGAAATAAATAAAATTGAGAAGAATAAAACAATAGCAAAAATCAATGAAACCAAGAGCTGGTTCTTCGAGAAAATAAACAAAATAGATAAGCCTCTAGCCAGACTTATTAAGAAGAAAAGAGAGTCAACACAAATCAACAGTATCAGAAAAGAGAAAGGAAAAATCACGACGGACCCCACGGAAATGCAAAGAATTATTGGAGAATACTATGAAAACCTATATGCTAACAAGCTGGGAAACCTAGGAGAAATGGACAACTTCCTAGAAAAATATAACCTTCCAAGATTGACCCAGGAAGAAACAGAAAATCTAAACAGACCAATTACCAGCAACGAAATTGAAGCGGTAATCAAAAAACTACCAAAGAACAAAACCCCCGGACCAGATGGATTTACCTCGGAATTTTATCAGACATACGGGGAAGATATAATACCCATTCTCCTTAAAGTTTTCCAAGAAATAGAAGAGGAGGGGATACACCCAAACTCATTCTATGAAGCTAACATCACCCTAATACCAAAACCAGGCAAAGACCACACCAAAAAAGAAAACTACAGACCAATATCCCTGATGAACGTAGATGCAAAAATACTCAACAAAATATTAGGAAACCGAATTCAGTAATGCATCAAAAGGATCATACACCATGACCAAGTGTGATTCATCTCAGGGATGCAAGGATGGTACAACATTCCAAAGTCCATCAACATCATCCACCACATCAACAAAAAGAAAGACAAAAACCACATGATCATCTCCATAGATGCTGAAAAAGCATTTGACAAAGTTCAACATCCATTCATGATAAAAACTCTCAGCAAAATGGGAATAGAGGGCAAGTACCTCAACAGAATAAAGGCCATCTATGATAAACCCACAGCCAACATTATATTGAACAGCGAGAAGCTGAAAGCATTTCCTCTGAGACCGGGAACTAGACAGGAATGCCCACTCTCTCCACTGTTATTTAACATAGTAGTGGAGGTCCTAGCCACGGCAATCAGACAAAACAAAGAAATACAAGGAATCCAGATTGGTAAAGAAGAAGTTAAACTGTCACTATTTGCAGATGACATGATACTGTACATAAAAAACCCTAAAGACTCCACCCCAAAACTACTAGAACTGATATCGGAATACAGCAAAGTTGCAGGATACAAAACCAACACACAGAAATCTGTGGCTTTCCTATACACTAACAATGAACGAACAGAAAGAGAAATCAGGAAAACAACTCCATTCACAATTGCATCAAAAAAAAAATAAAATACCTAGGAATAAACCTAACCAAGGAAGTGAAAGACTTATACTCTGAAAAATACAAGTCACTCTTAAGAGAAATTAAAGGGGGAACTAATAGATGGAAACTCATCCCATGCTCGTGGCTAGGAAGAATTAATATCGTCAAAATGGCCATCCTGCCCAAACAGTATACAGATTTGATGCAATCCCCATGAAACTACCAGCAACATTCTTCAATGAACTGGAACAAATAATTCAAAAATTCATATGGAAGCACGAAAGACTCCGAATAGCCAAAGCAATCCTAAGATAGAAGAATAAAGTAGGGGGGATCTTACTCCCCAACTTCAAACTCTACTATAAAGCCATAGTAATCAAGACAATTTGGTACTGGCACAAGAGCAGAAACACAGACCAATGGAACAGACTAGACAATCCAGACATTAACCCAGACATATATGGTCAATTAATATTTGATAAAGGAGCCATGGACATACAATGGCGAAATGACAGTCTCTTCAACAGATGGTGCTGGCAAAACTGGACAGCTACATGTAGGAGAATGAAACTGAACCATTGTCTAACCCCATATACAAAAGTAAACTCAAAATGGATCAAGACCTGAATGTAAGTCATGAAATCATTAAACTCTTGGAAGAAAACATAGGCACAAACCTCTTAGACATAAACATGAGTGACCTCTTCTTGAACATATCTCCCCGGGCAAGGAAAACAACAGCAAAAATGAATAAGTGGAACTTTATTAAGCTGAAAAGCTTCTGTACAGCAAAGACACCATCAATAGAACAAAAAGGAACCCTACAGTATGGGAGAATATATTTGAAAATGACACATCCGATAAAGGCTTGACGTCCAGAATATATAAAGAGCTCACACACCTCAACAAACAAAAAACAAATAACCCAATTAAAAACTGGGCAGAGGAACTGAACAGACAGTTCTCCAAAACAGAAATACAGATGGCCAGGAGACACACGAAAAGATGCTCCACATCGCTAATTATCAGAGAAATGCAAATTAAAACTACAATGAGTTATCACCTCACACCAGTAAGGATGGCTGCCATCCAAAAGACAAACAACAACAAATGTTGGCGAGGCTGTGGAGAAAGGGGAACCCTCCTACACTGCTGGTGGGAATGTAAGTTAGTTCAACCATTGTGGAAAGCAGTATGGAGGTACATCAAAATGCTCCAAACAGACCTACCATTTGACCCAGGAATTGCACTCCTAGGAATTTACCCTAAGAATGCAGCAATCAAGCATGAGAAAGATCAGTGCGCCCCTATGTTTATCGCAGCACTATTTACAATAGCCAAGAATTGGAAGCAACCTAAATGTCCATCGAAAGATGAATGGATAAAGAAGATGTGGTACATATACACAATGGAATACTTCTCAGTCAAAACAAAAGGGCAAATCCAACCATTTGCAGCAACATGGATGGAGCTGGAGGGTATTATGCTCAGTGAAACAAGCAAAGCAGAGAAAGAGAAATACCAAATGATTTCACTTATCTGTGGAATATAAGAACAAAGGAAAAACTGAAGGAACAGAACAGCAGCAGAATCACAGAACTCAAGAATTGACTAACAGGTACCAAAGGGAAAGGGACTGGGGAGGATGGGTGGGCAGGGAGGGATAAGGGGAGGGAGAAGTAGGGGGGTATTCAGTTAGCATGCATGGGGGGGTAGGAGAAAAGGGAGGGCTGTACAACACAGAGAAGGCAAGTAGGGATTCTACAACATATTGCTATGCTGATGGACAGTGACTGTAAAGGGGTTTATAGGGGGGACCTGGTATAGGGGAGAGCCTAGTAAACATAATATTCGTTAGGTAAGTGTAGATTAGTGATACCAAAAAAAAAAAAAAGGGCAGTTCCTGTGTGGTAACCTCCAATGACTTCTACACAAGGGTATAAAGGGCATATAAAAGTGTAAGCAAAGGGTCTGTTTGTGTTTATACAGAGGATCAAAGCCTAATTGTGCTACCCTGAAAATGAACTAAGATACGATATGAAAAAGTACTTCCAACATCAGCACTCTCTGGAAGACACATGCCAGAAGATGATCATCAAAAATCCCCAACAAAGATCCACGCACTGGTACAGCTGTAGATGCACTCATCCCACCAGTTCCTGGACTTGCCATGGAAATGAAGGAGATATCTAAGCTGGCCTGTGCATACAGTAAAACAACAAATTTGACTGTTTTATACTGTTAGAACTCAACCAAGAATTAGGAGAAGTGCAAATTGTAGCGCTCCAAAATCTTACAACTACAGACTATTTACTGTTAAAAGAACATACGAGATATGAACATTCACCAGGAATGGGTTGTTTTAATTTGTTTGATTTCTCTCAGACTGTTCAAGTTCAGTTGGACAATATCCACCATATCATAGATAAGTTTTCACAAATGCCTAAGGTGCCTAACTGGTTTTCTTGGTTTCACTGGAGATGGCTGGTAATTACAGATCTGCTTTGGTTATGTAACTATACTCCTATTATGTTAATGTGTGTGCGCAATTTAAGTAGTAGTTTAAAACCTATACATGCTGAAGTTACTCTACAAGAAGATATGTCAAAGAAATAATCAATCTTCCCATGTTTTCTTAAACCTGCTACTTCTATAGCTTTTCTTCTTCCTTTCTAATTACAACCCTTAAATAGAATTCGTGCCTCATATCAAATTTACTGAGTTTCATAATTCTTCCAAGTGGTAAAGATACCTCAAGACAAACGCTGGGCATAGAAGCTACAGGGCATAAATATGCAAAGAAGGAAATAGCTAACCATTTCAAACAATAAGGCTTCTCTCTCACTTACCAAATTTATATTTCCCTGTATGGCCCCAGAAGATGACTTGTTAGCCAGAGACGGGTAAGATTCCTCAAGGGAGGAACAACCTAAGACAGGCACAGTCGCAGGGGGACCATCAGGTGAGAAATTTGGGATCAACAGAGGTGATGCTTAGCACCTCACCCCCCCTGTTCTGAGAGAAATCTGCATATGTGGATATTTTATTGCCCTTGTCTAGCTTGGATTAACACATAGTCTACAGGCACACACCTGATCATCTACATTTGCTCTCTTAAAACACTAAACTATGTTTTCTACCTTTATCTTGTATCTACTTACCACTTCAGCATTTTATTAAAAATAATAATAACAAAGGGAGAAATGTGGTATCCACATATAAATCAAGTATAAAAATCAAATGAGTATTCATATTTGAACTGACTGTTTATAGTTCATAATGCATGAGGAAAACGGAAAGTTTCTGTGATGATTGCCCTTGTCCTGTTCACCATGTAACTTATTCACTATGTAAGAATTTGTTCTCCATGTAAGAACTTGTTTGTTATGCTTCAGAAGATTGGAGACTGATCAAAATTAGGCTTGGGGTGGATTAATGATTGTGCATTCAGCAATGACTCCCCTATACAGAATTTCATTGTTGTTAACAACCATTTGTTCAATAAATATGAGAGATGCCCTCACAAAAAAAAAGTATACACTTCCAATTGTAAAATAAATAAGTAACTGGGATGTAATGTATAGCATAAGGAATATAGTCTAAATATTGTAGCAACTTAGCATGGTGATAGCTGGTACCTTGAATTATCATGTATATAAATGTTGAATCACTGTGTTGTACACCTGAAACTAATGTAATACTGTGTGTCAACTACCCTTCAATAAAAAATAATTACCTACAAAAAGAAATTTAAAAAAAAAGAAATTGAATAATTTCAGCTTTATATTTCTTGGTAGAAAGCGAATAAAGTTTTATTTCTGAATACATTTGGATATTTTAGACTCTATGAAAGCAAACTTTAATTAGAAAACAATTTTTAAAAGAGGTAGTTCTAAACAGATTCTACATATGACAAAAGTAAGTTGATAGCAACAATGATCTAAGAAAACGTGATTGCTTGACTGTGATATCAGAAAGGGAAACTGACTTTCTTCTAACTTTGAAGCATAAGATGTTCAATGACTCTAATTACAACTTTTGTTCATTGCAGACTCTCACCCTGGGTTTTATTAATTTCTTAATTCATCTTAACTAAGCTTTACCTTTTTTTATTTCTTAGACAAAGTAAAGTTTAAATTCTATCTTTGCAATTTATGTTTCACTGGGAAATTTGTACAATGGGAAACAGTATACTAACTTTAATAAAACAGGACTTACTTGTGGAGTTTACCTTCTACCACCCGTTTATCTCTCCTCAAGTTTGACATATAATCAATGTTCTTGTCAATTTCACTGTTAATACAAAAATTATTAGAAGACAGAAATTAATCTATTATGCAATATGTTAACATGGTGAGTAAACTGTTGCCATTCTTGCTAAGTAAAAATGATGTCAATGAGTAGCAAAAACAAATAAAAAATTATATCAATACAGTAACACAGCTAAGAGATGTACAGAAGACTTAATGTGTCCACCAATGGTAGAAATGCATGGCTCAGAAATATATGGATTGGTCCTTTTCCTATAAAGGTAAAGAACTAAAAGTAACATAACTGAAATATGTAAAATAACGAATATCAAGAACAAGATGAATATGGATTTGTTTGCCAACACTTGAAATACTAGAGTGCAAATTTTACTTTGACTATTAAATGTGAGTAAGTAGTTTTTAAAAAGTACAATACATCAATAAACTAATACTATTAAATTGTTATTAGCACATAAAATAAAAAGCTGGATAATTCTATTAATGGCTGCGAAGGAAAATCAGGTAGTTATTTATCACTGAAAGATGTCAAAGAAAGAAAAAATTCCGGATTCTTGCAAAGGTGCTACATTCCGGTGCTATAGTAAGAAAAAACTATTTTTATGTTTCCTTATATGAATAATTAACAGATTTATTAAGTAAACAAAATGGTTACAAATAGAACATGGTCCTCAGGCTTTCAGTGAGCTCAGTCTGTCCACAACGGGCCTCCATAAAGATCTGCAAGATCTCAGAAACATTGTCTCCATTCACACCAACATTCAGCAAATGTTCTCCAAGAGCTGTTTCGGCCTATAAAAGTCTGGCATTTTTGTCTGTATTGATCCTAACCACACAGAACATAAAAACAATTAAGATTTTAATATATTGTTATTATATGATCTATATATTACTGAAAAGGGCTTTATTCACACTTTACATGAAGTGAAGATAAAATAGGCAACAGATAATAGACAAGTATTTGAGTACTTGCATCTTTCTATTCCTTCTTTAGACCCTTGGTTAACAGGCGGGAAGGAGAGTATGTAATCAGATGAGTAGATATCATACCTTCTTCGACTACAGAAACTATCTCAAGATTTCTAAGGCTTTATCTAGGCGTTCTATCAGTAGTGGTTGCGGGAGTTCCAGGGGCCCTATTGTTGTGTTTTCCAGCTCTAGAGTGTCATGGACTTTATTGTCTGGTATACTAAATAGGAAAATGGAATAACAAGCAACTGGTGCATCTGGGAACTTCTCTCTCCACCATATTATCTACAGCAAAGCTGACTGAAATGTGTATCATTGCTGGAATTATGATAAATTTGAATTTCTTGAGTATCCACTGAGAGGTACAGAGTCTTAACATGCTGATCTTAGAGGTGCTGCCATTAGCCTCCATTATTCACAGTGATTGAGAGCACACAGCATAATTTCAAAAGGCATACATAAATTTTAATTCTTTATGATTTATAAATTCTCTTTTGCTGAATATCACTTTCCTTAAGTCTGCTTGCTTTTGGCCAAAAGCTAGAGGAAAATAAGAGTAATTTGGGAATATCCACATTCCCTAGGCTTTATGAACCAGGTTTTCCTAGATGTGGACCATTTGCAACTGAATGCAAATCTACACTTAACTTTGTGAGATGGGGAAAAAATTGGATCAGTGTGTATACACTCTTCTGCTAATATGCTAAAGCCAGCTATCAATGCACTGAGGGTACCAATTAAAATGAATTTATGTATTTTTGTTTTTTTACCTTGTATCCTGTAATTAGACCTGGATCACATACAGCAGCTGAGAGAAGCCTCACAAGCAAGTCTTGTACTTCACCTACGCTGTCCCCTATATTTAGCAATCCCGTTTGAAGAACACTCAGTATTGGAACATCAATATTCACATCAAAGCCCAAAACTTTACCAAACTTTCATAAGATCTGCACCACCATGAGACAGTCTGAAAATGTACTTCCAGAGAGAACATGTCCTGGAACACGAGGTAACTCTGGCAAAGGCTGAAATATAAAATTAAATAAAAAAGCTAATTAATTAAAAAGGCTATGACTTCAGATCTTCTGAAATAGAACAAGTTGCTATCTTTCTTTGCTCTTGAATTCTACCAGTGGTTTTCTGTCTAGACTGTGGATTCTCTGAGGGCATTTCTGCAACCCCATAGTACTAAGCACAGGATTTTGAAACCAAGCACCCATCAATAAATTTTAGTTGAACTCAATATGAACTCAGAACTCTGAAAAGAGAACACAAATTTTAATTAACATATATTGATAGAACATGTGTTACATAACTGGAGCAACATAAGAAATAAGCATTTCAAATTACTTGGCCATGGACATCTAAGTAGGGCACGTGTGCTAATTTCTTCTAATGATGGAGACTGATTAATAATTCACACTTTTTTGGTAGCTTAGAAAATACCGTGCATCTATGGGATGATGGGAGAATGGTACCAATCTTTGGCTAATTAATGCAGATAAATTATTCGATCCACATGACCAGAACCCATGATCCTATCAAGAACCCAGTTACACTGCAACTAATAGTCTCTAGGCTTGTAGCAAAACACTAATATTGAATTTCAATACTACAATTAGAAAGCGGCCTCTTTTGCTACTTCTCAAGTATGCTCACATATGAACATTTTAATGACTAAACTGTAGTACCAGTTGTCATGGATATTTAAGAAGTAAATAAGGTAATAAGGTCCATGAATTAGATTTAATAATAGTATTTTAAATTTTGATTTACAAAAAGGAACTTTTAAATATTTCTATTTCACTGGTCTTTGTTAAACAATGTTCCTTCACCCTGCACTTACTGAAACAACTAACCAATGACATTTTCACCTAATAGTGAGTGGAAACAGAACTATGGATAATATCTGATAACATACAAACATTTTTTATTCCATTTTAAAACCAACTAAGTCTGAATCTTTTTTCTTAAACCATATCAGACATACACATAGCATATGATTAAAAAATTTATATAACAAAGCTAACAAAAGTAAGGCTTAACAGAGGCAGGCCACACTCACAGCAACCACGGAGCTAAACTCCATAGTGGCCGGGCAAGAATCAGAAACCCCATCTGCAAACAGCTGCCCAGCACAAGCCGCTAGAGGTCCCTGTTCTCCCAGAAGAGGAAGGCCACAAACCAACAAGAAGGGATGTTCTCCCAGCCATCACTTGTGCCAGCTCTGCAAACTCCCTCTATTGACAAGAAAAGGCAGAAGAATTTGATACAGACCAAATCACAACCCCTGAGAAGGACATAGACCTAACCAGTCTCCCTGAAAAATAATTCAAAATAAAAATCATGAACATGCTGATGGAGCTGCAGAGAAATATACAAGAGCTAAGGGATGACATCTGGAGGGAGATTGCAGAAGTGAAACAATCTCTGGAAGAATTTATAAGCAGAATGGATAAGATGCAAGAGGCCATTGATGGAATAGAAACCAGAAAACAGGAACACATAGAAGCTGATGCAGAGAGAGACAAAAGGATCTCCAGGAATGAAACAATATTAAGAGAACTGTGTGACAATCCAAAAGGAACAATATCCGCATTATAGGGGTACCAGAAGAAGAAGAGATAAATAGGGATAGAAAGTGTCTTTGAAGAAATAATTGCTGAGAATTTCCCAAAACTGGGGGTGGAAATAGTTGCTCAGACTACGGAAGTACACAGAACTCCCAATAGTAGGGACCCAAAGAGGACAACAGCAAGACACATAATAATTAAAATGGCAAAGATCAAAGACAAGGACAGAGTATTAAAGGCAGCAAGAGAGAGAAAAAAGTCACCTACAAAGGAAAACCCATCAGGCAATCATCAGACTTCCCAACAGAAACCTTACAGGCCAGAAGAGAATGGCATGATATAATTAATGCAATGAAACAGAAGGGCCTCCAACCAAGGATACTCTATCCAGCACGATTATCATTTAAATATGAAGGAGGGTTCAAACAATTCCCAGACAAGCAAAAGTTGAGGGAATTTGCCTCCCACAAACCACCTCTATAGGGCATCTTACAGGGACTGCTCTAGATGGGAGCACTCCTAAAAAGAGCACAGAACAAAACACTAAACATGTAAAGAATGGAGGAGGAGGAATAAGAAGGGAGAGAAATAATCATCAGACTGTTTATAACAGCTCAATAAGTGAGTTAAGTTAGACAGAAAGGTAGTAAACAAGCTGACCTTGAACCTTTGGTAACCACGAATCTAAAGCCTGCAATGTCAATAAGTATATACCTTTCAATAATCACCCTAAATGCAAATGGACTCAATGCACCAATCAAAAGACACAGAGTACTGGAATGGATAAAAAAGCAAGACCCATCTATCTGCTGCTTACAAGAGACTCACCTCAAACCCAAAGACATGTACAGATAAAAAGTCAAGGGATGGAAAAATATATTTCATGCAACCAACAGGAAGAAAAAAGCAGGTGTTGCAATCCTAGTATCAGACAAAATAGACTTCAAAACAAAGAAAGTAACGAGATAAAGAACACTACATAATGATAAACGGCTCGGTCCAACATGAGGATACAACCACTATAAACATATATGCACCCAATACGGAAGCACCAATATATGTGAAACAAATACTATCAGAATTAAATGAAGAAATGGAATGCAATGCATTCATTTTGGGAGACTTTAACACACCTCTCACTCCAAAGGACAGATCCACCAGACAGAAAATAAGTAAGGACACAGAGGCACTGAACAACAAACTAGAACAGATGGACCTAACACACATCTATACAACTATACACCCAAAAGCAACAGGATACACATTCTTCTCAAGTGCACATGGGACATTGCCAGAATAGACCACATACTAGCCCACATAAAGAGCCTTAGTAAACACAAAAAAGGGCCTTAGTAAATTCAAAAATTTGAATTACCTCAAAAAAACCAAGAATTCTACCAACCAACATTTCAGACCACAAAGGTATAAAACTAGAAATAAATTGTACAAAAAAAGCAAAAAGGCAAACAAACACATGGAGGCCTAACAACATGCTCCTAAATAATAAATGGATCAATGACCAAATTAAAATGGAGATCCAGCAATATATGGAAACAAATGACAACAACAACACAAAGCCCCAACTTCTGTGGGATGCAGCAAAAGCAGTCTTAAGAGGAAAGTATATAGCAATGAAGGCATATTTAAAGAAGGAAGAACAATCCCAAGTGAATAGTCTAATGTCACAATTATCGAAACTGGAAAGAGAAGAACAAATGAGGCCTAAGGTCAGCAGACAAAGGGATATAATAAAAATCAGAGAATAAATCAGTAAAATTGAGAAGAATAAAGCAATAGCAAAAATCAATGAAACCAGGAGCTGGTTCTTTGAGAAAATAAACAAAATAGATAAGACTCTAGCCAAACTTATTAAGAGAAAAAGAGAGTCAACACACATCAACAGAATCAGAAACGAGAAAGGAAAAATCACGGTGGACCCCACAGAAATATAAAGAATTCTTAGAGAGTACTATGAAATCTATATGCTAGCAAGCTGGAAAAACTAGGAGAAATGGACAACTTCCTAGAAAAATACAACCTTCCAAGACTGACCCAGAAAGAAACAGAAAATCTAAAAAGACCAATTACCAGCAACAAAATTGAAGCACTAATAACAAAACTTCCCAAAAACAAAACCCCCAAGCCAGACAGATTTACCTAAGAATTTTATCAGACATACAGAGAAGACATAATACCCACTCTCCTTAAAGTTTTCCAAAAATGGAAGAGGAGGGAATACTCCCAAACTCATCCTATGAAGCCATCATCACCCTAATACCAAAACCAGGCAAAGACCCCACCAAAAAAGAAACTTACAGACCAATTTCCCTGATAAACGTAGATGCAAAAATACTCAACAAAATATTAGCAAACCGAATTCAAAAATACATCGAAAGGATTATACACTATGACCAAGTGGGATTCATCCCAGGGATGCAAGGATGGTACAACATTAGAAATTTCATGAACATCATCCACCACATCAACAAAAAGAAAGACAAAAAACACATGATTATCTTCATAGATGCTGAAAAAGTGTTCGACAAAATTCAACATCCATTCATGATAAAAACTCTCAACAAAATGGGCATACAGGGCAAGTACCTCGACATAATAAAGGCCATATATGATAAACCCACAGCTAACATCATACTGAACAGCGAGAGGCTGAAAACTTTTCCTCTGAGATCGGGAACAAGACAGGGATGCCCACTCTCCCCACTATTATTCAACATAGTACTGGAGGTCCTAGCCATGGCAATTAGACAAAACAAAGAAATACAAGAATCCAGATTGGTAAAGAAGAAATCAAACTGTTACTATGTGCAGATGACATGTTATTGTACATGAAAAACCCTAGATTCCACTCCAAAACTACTAGAACTAATATCAGAATTCAGAAAAGTTGCAGGATACAAAATTAATACACAGAAATCTGTGGCTTTCCTATACACTAACAATGAACTACTAGAAAGAGATATCAGGAAAACAATTCCATTCACAATAGCATCAAAAGAATAAAATACCTTGAAATAAACCTACCCAAGGAAGTGAAAGACCTATACTCTGAAAACTAGAGGACACTCTTAAGAGAAATTAAAGAGGACACTAACAAATGGAAACTCACCCCATGCTCCTGGCTAGGAAGAATTAATATCATGAAAATGGCCATCTGGCCCAAAGCAATATACAGATTCGATGCAATCCCTATAAAATTACCAACAGCATTCTTCAATGAACTGGAACAAATAGTTCAAAAATTCATATGGAAACACCAAAGACCCTGAGTTGTCAAAGCAATCCTGAGAAGGAACAATAAATTGGGGGGGGGAATGCACTCCCCAACTTCAAGCTCTACTACAAAGCCACAGTAATCAAGACAATTTGGTACTGGCACAAGAACAGAGACACAGACCAGTGTAACAGAATAGAGACACCAAACATTAACCCAAACATATATGGCCAATTAATATAGAATAAAGGAGCCATGGACATACAATGGGGTAATGACAGTCTCTTCAACAGATGGTGCTGGCAAAACTGGACAGCTACATGTATGAAAATGAAACTGGATCACTGTCTAACCCCGTACACAAAAGTAAATTCGAAATGGATCAATGACCTGAATGTAAGTCATGAAACCATAAAACTCTGAGAAAAAAACATAAGCAAAAATCTCATGAACATAAACATGAGTGGCTTCTTCATGAACATATCTCCCCAAGCAAGGGAAAGAAAGGCAAAAAATGAACAAGTGGGACTATATCAAGCTAAGAAGCTTCTGTACAGCAAAGGACACCATGAATAGAACAAAAAGGTATCCTACAGTATGGGAGAATATATTCATAAATGACAGATACGATAAAGGGTTGACATCCAAAATATATAAAGAGCTCACACACCTCAACAAACAAAAAGCAAATAATCCAATTAAAAAATGGGCAAAGGTGCTGAATAGACAGTTCTCTAAAGAAGAAATTCAGATAGCAAACACACACATGAAAAGATGCTCCACATTGCTTGTCATCAGATAAATGCAAATTAAAACCACAAAGAGATATCACCTCACACCAGTAAGGAGAGCCATCATCGAAAAGACAAACAACAACAAATGTTGGCGAGGTTGTGCAGAAAGGGGAACCCTCCTACACTGCAGTGGGAATGTAAATTAGTTCAACCAGTGTGGAAAGCAGTATGGAGGTTCCTCAGAATGCTCAAAATAGAAATACCATTTGACCCAGGAATTCCACTTCTAGGAATCTACCCTAAGAATGCAGCACTCCAGTTTGAAAAAGACAGATGCACCCCTATGTTTATCACTGCACTATTTACAATAGCCAAGATATGAAAGCAACCTAAATGTCCATCAGTAGATGAATGGATAAAGAAGATGTAATACATATACACAATGGAATAATACTCAGCCATAAGAAATAAACAGATCCATTTGCAACAAAATGGATGGCGCTAGAGGGTATTATGCTCAGTGAAATAAGCCAAGTGGAGAAAGACAAGTACCAAATGATTTCACTCATATGTGGATTATCAGAACAGAGGAAAACTGAAGGAACAAAACAGCAGCAGAATCACAGAGCCCAAGAATGGACTAACAGTTACCAAAGGGAAAGGGCCTGGGGAGTATGGATGGGAAGGGAGGGGCAAGGGTGGGGAAAAAGAAAGGGGGCTTTACGATTAGCATATAGTATGGGGGTATGGCGAGGGTTGTATGACACAGAGAAGACGTAGTGATTTTACAACATCTTTATGCTGATGGACAGTGACTGTGAAGGGGTATGTCGGGGGGACTTGGGGAAGGGGGGAGCTTAGTAAAGATAATATTCTCCATGTAATTGTAGATTAATGATACCAAAAAAAAGTCAAAATGTCCACCTAAAAGCAAAACAAAACAAAAGAGATAATTTTAAAAAGTAAGGCTTAAAATGGACTTCCATATTTGATTTATTGCATATGGATTTAAACAGAAGTAACAAATTCAAGAAAATGAAAGTCATTTAGGATTTTAAAAATTGCTCACTGTGAGCCTACTAAATGTGTCAACTGACCTATGTACCCTCTCTGGACTTCGGAAATCTTAAACATCCAGTTTTACTCAAACTAGTATTTATACTTTTATTTGTAGTTAAAAGCATTTGTGCTAAGTAAGAATATTATAACTAAATCCCCACTGGGATATTAAGTTTGCTTTAAGTGCTTTAGAAAAAGCTGAAAAGAGACTCAATCATTCTTTGTATTATCAGATGAACATGGCATATAATATAGATGCTATTGACTAAATACAGTATTTTTGACAGTATTACAGAAATAATATGCATTATTGATGATTTTCTAGAAATACCATCTTAACTATAGTCAAACATAATTGATTTATTCTGATAAGTATGTAAATCGTGCCAGTTAACATGATTATCTCGCTCTTTCCAAATATTTACTTTTACATATTTTAGCAACATCACACGTCTGTGGAAACAGCAGGAGAGAAAACACATGAGGTACTCTGACTGGATGCATTTCTTGGCTTTCAAGGTGATAAACAGTATGGACCCTGGAGTTTAACAGATTGGAGTTTGGATTCAAGGTGCCACTTATTAGTTGTGTCATCTTGGGCAAGTTCCTTAACCCTTTGTGGAAAAGTTTCTCTCTTGTAAATGGGCATAAATACCTGTTCTACAGGATTGTGGTGAGGATTAAATGGGAGAATTCATACATAAAAACACTTAGCAAAGTGCCTGGAAAGTAGTCAACATACTCAATGAAATTTAGCTAACAAGTCTAGAGCAAGGAAGGAGGTTACATATTATAAATCCTGATTTATTTAAATATCTAAGTGGGTTTGGGGAGAAGGTAGATCTTTCTGTATCTAAACATAATGGAAGGACAAATGAAACACAGAAATCTTATCTACTTTTATCATTCACCCTTGTAGATCTGTAGTGTTTTTATTTCAATGAGAAAGATTTGCAGCACTCCACTTATATATTTAGAACTTCCATTTCCAGTGCAGGAGGTCAAGAGACTTATTGGTGGCCATCCAGGAGAAGCACACTGACGTAGACTTGGAAATCCACTGCTCAGCTGAAAGGGAAAGCTTTCATCCTGGCAGCTCTGGCAGACAAATGAGGTGAGAAAACAGGAAAAATTAAATTTATTAATGAAATGATTTACATGATAAATTACCTTTCAGTCTGCTATGCACATGTCTTCATTAAGCTTCTTTAGTTCTTTTGCCATTTCTATCTAATCTTCGTTGCTCTACTTTATGCTCTTTCTTTAATCTTTTCTCATCGTGTTTTTCTTGCTTCAACCGTTTTTTTTCTTTAAAAAGAAAACCATGTCAGAGGTGCAGCCAAGATGGCGGCATGAGTAGGACAGTGGGAATCTCCGCCCAAAAACATACATATTTTTGAAAATACAACAAATACAACTAATCCTAAAAGAGAGACCAGAAGACACAGGACAACAGCTAGGCTACATTCACACTGGTGAGAACCCAGCACCTGGTGAAATGGGTGAGATACAAGGCCTGGCCCAGCAGTACCCGAGCGCCCCTCAGCCTAGCTCCCGGTGGGAGGAGAGGAGTCAGAGTGGGGAGGGAGAGGGAGCCCAGGACTGTTAATCACAAAGCCCTAGCCATCTGCACCAGAGCACAGACACAGTGCATGCATGGGGTACTGGAAACTAGGGAAACAGGGCAGCAAGATCTTTGAGCAGGTCCCGAAGCCGACGCTACTGTGACAAAGAAAAGCGAGTGCTTTTTGAAAGTCTTAAAGGGACAGGGATGCCACCGCTGGAAGGAAGCATCCCGGGTCACAGTCCAGCAGCTGGAAATTCCAGGGAACTCCGGGCGCACTAACGCCCTGGGCAACACCTCTGAGACCCCTCACAGAGGTAAACAGCCAAACATCACCCTGACCATTACCCTTTCTGGACCCCGCCATAGCAGAGCAGCAGCCTGAGGCTGCCACGCCCACAGCAAGGGAGCTTCCTCCATACCGGCCGGGCAAGATACAGAGATCCAGTCTACATGCAATTGCCCAACATGAGAGACTAGGTGTTGCAGTTGTCCCAGTAAAGAAAGGCCAGGAGCAAGTGGAAAGCCTTGGCTCTCCCAGCTGACAGAAAGTCAATAGCTCACCATTGCACCTATCAACATGAAAAGGAAAAAAATTTGATCCAGACAAGACTAACCCAGACAGCTTCAACATCTTCTACATCTTCCCCTGAGAAGGAACCTGGGGAGATAGATTTAACCAGTCTTCCTGAAAAAGAATTCAAAACAGAAGTGATAACCATGCTGACAGACTTTCAGAGAAATATGCAAGAGCTAAGGAGGGAGAATACAGAAATAAAACAAGCTCTGTAAGGACTTCAAAACAGAATGGATGAGATGCAAGAGACCATTAATGGACTAGAAAACAGAGAACAGGAATGCAGAGAAGCTGATGCAGAGAGAGATAAAAGGATCTCCAGGAATGAAAGAATTTTAAGAGACCTGAGCGACCAATCGAAACGGAACAATATCCGCATTATAGGGGTACCAAAAGAAGAAGAGAGAAAAAGGGATAGAAAGTGTCTTTGAAGAAATAACTGTTGAAAACTCCCCCAAACTCGGGGAGGTAATGGCCTCTCAGACCACAGAGGTACACAGAACTCCCATGACAAGGGATCCAAGGAGGGCAACACCAAGACACATAATAACTAAAATCGCAAAGATCAAAGACAAGGACAAAGTATTAAAGGCAGCCAGAGAGAAAAGAAAGGTTACCTACAAAGGAAAACCCATCAGGCTATCATCAGATTTCTCAACAGAAACCCTACAGGCCAGAAGAGAATGGCGTGATATACTTAATGCAATGAAACAGAACGGCCTCGAACCAAGATTACTGTATCCAGCATGATTATCATTTAAGTATGAAGGAGGGATCAAACAATTCCCAGACAAGCAAAAGTTGAGGGAATTTGCCTCCCACAAACTACCTCTACAGGGCATCTTACAGGGACTGTGCAATATGGGAGCACTCCTACACAGAGCACAGAACAAAACACACGACATGAAGAAGGGAGGAGGAGGAATAAGAAGGGAGATAAATAGAGAATCATCAGACCGTGTTTATAATAGCTCAATAAGTGAGTTGTTAGACAGTAAGATGGTAAAGAAGCCAACCTTTTACCTTTGGTTAAACTTAAACAGACTTAAAACTTGCAATGGCAATAAGTACATACCTTTCAATAATCACCCTAAATGTAAATGGACTGAATGCACCAATCAAAAGACACAGAGTAATAGAATGGATAAAAAAGCAAGACCCATCCATATGCTGCTTACAAGAGACACACAAACCCAAAGACATGCACAGACTTAAAGTCAAGGGATGGAGAAAGATATTTCATGCAAAGAACCAAGAGAAAAAAGCAGGTTTTGCAATACTAGTATCAGACAAAATAGACTTCAAAATAAAGAAAGTAACAAAAGACAAAGAATGACATTACATAATGATAAAGGGCTCAGTCCATGAAGAGGATATAACCATTAAAATATATATGCACCCAATACAGGAGCACCAACATATGTGAAACAAATACTAACATAATTAAAGGAGGAAATAGAATGCAATGCATTCATTCTGGGAGACTTCAACACACCACTCACTCCAAAGTACAGATCCACCAGACGGAAAATAAGTAAGGCCACAGAGGCACTGAACAACACTCTAGAACAGATGGACCTAATAGACATCTACAGAACTCTACATCCAAAAGCAACAGGATACACATTCTTTTCAAGTGCACATGGACCATTCTCCTGAATAGACCACATACTAGCCACAAAAAGAACCTCAGTAAATTACAAAAGATTGAAATCCTACCACCCAACTTTTAAGACCACAAAGGCATAAAACTAGAAATAAACTGTACAAAGAATGCAAAAAGGCTCACAAACACATGGAGGCTTAACAACACGCTCCTAAATAATCAATGGATCAATGGCCAAATCAAAATGGAGATCAAGCAATATATGGAAACAAAAGACAACAACAACACAAAGCCCCAAGTACTGTGGGATACAGCAAAAGCAGTCTTAAGAGGAAAGTATAAAGCAATCCAGGCATATTTAAAGAAGGAAAAACAATCCCAAATGAATGGTCTAATGTCACAAATATTGAAATTGGAAAAAGAAGAACAAGTGAGGCCTAAGGTCAGCAGGAGGAGGGACATAATAAGATCAGAGGAGAAATAAATAAAATTGAGAAGAATAAAGCAATAGGAAAAATCAATGAAACTAAGAGCTGGTTCTCTGAGAAAATAAAGAAAATAGATAAGTCTCTAGCCAGACTTATTAAGAGGAAAAGAGAGTCAACACACATCAACAGAATCAGAAACGAGAAAGGAAAAATCACCACGGAACCCGCAGAAATACAAAGAATTCTTAGAGAGTACTATGAAAATCTATACGCTAGTAAGCTGGGAAACCTAGGAGAAATGGACAACTTCCTAGAAAAATACAAACTTCCAAGACTGACTCAGAAAGAAACAGAAAATCTAAACAGACAAATGGCCAGCAACGAAATTGAAGCGGTAATCAAAAATCTACCAAAGAACAAACCCTCCGGGCCAGATGGATTTTCCTCGGAATTTTATCAGACATACATAGAAGACATAATACCCACTCTCCTTAAAGTTTTCCAAAAAATAGAAGAGGAGGGAATACTCCCAAACTCATTCTATGAAGCCAACATCAAACTAATACCAAAACCAGGCAAAGACCACACCAAAAAAGAAAACTACAGACCTCATGATGATGAATGTAGATGCAAAAATACTCAACAAAATATTAGCAAACTGAATTCAAAAATGCATCAAAAGGATCATCCACCATGACCAAGTGGGATTCATCCCAGGGATGCAAGGATGGTACAACACTCGAAAATCCATGAACATCATTCACTACATGAAAAAATGAAGGACAAAACCACATGATCATCCCCATAGATGCTGAAAAAGCATTCGATAAAATTCAACATCCATTCATGATAAAAACTCTCAACAAAATGGATATAGAGGGCAAGTACCTCAACATGATAAAGGCCATATATGATAAACCCACAGCCAACATCATACTGAACAGCAAGAAGCTGAAAGGTTTTCCTCTGAGATCGGGAACAAGACAGGGATGCCCACTCTCCCCACTGTTATTCAACATAGTACTGGAGGTCCTAGCCACGGCAATTAGACAAAACAAAGAAATACAAGGAATCCATATTGCTAAAGAAGAGTTCAAACTGTCACTATTTGCAGATGACATGATATTGTACATAAAAAACCCTAAAGACACCACTCTGAAACTACTACAGCTAATATCAGAATTCAGCAAAGTTGCAGCATACAAAATTAACACATAAATCTTTGGATTTCCTATACACTAACAATAAACTAATAGAAAGAGAAATCAGATGTAGGCGGCAGAAGATGGCGGCGTGAGTAGAGCAGCGGAAATCTCCTCCCAAAACAACATATATCTATGAAAATATAACAAAGACAACCCTTCCTAGAATAAAGACCAGAGGACACAGGACAATATCCAGACCACATCCGCACCTGAGAGAACCCAGCGCCTCGCGAAGGGGGTAAGATACAAGCCCCGGCCCCGCGGGAGCCGAGCGCCCCTCCCCCCCAGCTCCCGGTGGGAGAAGAGCAGGCAGAGCGGGAGGGAGACGGAGCCCAGGACTGCCGAACACCCAGGCCCAGCCATCCGGGCCAGAGTGCAGGGCGCTCGATACTGGGAAAACAGGGCAGCAAGAACAGTGAGCGGGCACTGGAGGCTGGGCGACAGAGGGCATAAGAAAAGCGCGCGACCATTTTTTTTTGCTTTTTTGCTGTTTTGTTTTGGCGAGCGCTTTTTGTAAGTCTTAAAGGGATAGGGACCCCAATACTAGGGAAACAGGGCAGAAAGACCGGTGAGCAGAGGCCTGAGGCTGGCACCGCAGAATAAAGAAAAACGAACGACCACCTTTTATTTATTTATTTTTTAATTAAAAACGTTTTTATTTTTTTTTTTAATTAAAAAAAATTTTTTTTTCTTTTTTTTTTTTTGGTGGGCGTTGTTTTGTTTTGGCGGGTGCTTTTTGGAAGTCTTAAAGGGGCAGGGTGGGTCACTTAATCCAGAGGTAGGGAATCGGGATCTCTGGGCACCCTAACCCCTGGGCTGCAGGGAGCAGGGAGGCCCCTTACCGAGATAAATAGCCTCCCAGCCTCTCCTGCTCCAACGCGACTCCACCATTTTGGAGTAGCTGCCCCAGCCAGGCCACGCCCACAGCAACAGCGGAGATTAACTCCATAGCAGCCGGGTAGGAAGCAGAAACCCTGTCTGCGCGCAGCTGCGCAGCACAAGCCACTAGAGGCCGCTGTTCTCCCAGGAGAGGAGGGCCACAAACCAACAAAAAAGGAAGTCCTTCCAGCCGTCACTCGTCCCAGTTCTGCAGACTATTCCTATCACCATGAAAAGGCAAAGCTACAGGCAGACAAAGATCACAGAGACAACACCAGAGAAGGAGACAGACCTAACCAGTCTCCCTGAAAAAGAATTCAAAATAAGAATCATAAACATGCTGACAGAGATGCAGAGAAATACGCAAGAGAAATGGGATGAAGTCCGGAAGGAGATCACAGATGCCAGAAAGGAGATCGCAGAAATGAAACAAACTCTGGAAGGGTTTATAAGCAGAGTGGATAGAATGCAAGAGGCCATTGATGGAATTGAAATCAGAGAACAGGAACGCATAGAAGCTGACATAGAGAGAGACAAAAGGATCTCCAGGAATGAAACAATATTAAGAGAACTGTGTGACCAATCCAAAAGGAACAATATCCGTATTATAGGGGTCCCAGAAGAAGAAGAGAGAGGAAAAGAGATGGAAAGTATCTTAGAAGAAATAATAGCTGAAAACTTCCCCACACTGGGGGAGGAAGTAATCGAACAGACCACGGAAATACACAGAACCCCCAACAGAAAGGATCCAAGAAGGGCAACACCAAGACACATAATAATTAAAATGGCAAAGATCAAGGACAAGGAAAGAGTGTTAAAGGCAGCTAGAGAGAAAAAGCTCACCTATAAAGGGAAACCCATCAGGCTAACGTCAGATTTCTCAACAGAAACCCTACAGGCCAGAAGAGAATGGCATGATATATTTAATACAATGAAACAGAAGGGCCTTGAACCAAGGATACTGTATCCAGCACAACTATCATTCAAATATGACGGTGGGATTAAACAATTCCGAGACAAACAAAAGCTGAGGGAATTTGCTTTCCACAAACCACCTCTACAGAACATCTTACAGGGACTGCTCTAGATGGGAGCACTCCTAGGAAGAGCACAGCACAAAACACCCAACATATGAAGAATCGAGGAGGAGGAACAAGAAGGGAGAGAAGAAAAGAATCTCCAGACAGTGTATATAACAGCTCAATAAGCGAGCTAAGTTAGGCAGTAAGATACTAAAGAGGCTAACCTTGAACCTTTGGTAACCACGAGTTTAAAGCCTGTAATGGCTATAAGTACATATCTTTCAATAGTCACCCTAAATGTTAATGGGTTGAATGCACCAATCAAAAGACACAGAGTAACAGAATGGATAAAAAAGCAAGACCCATCTATATGCTGCTTACAAGAAACTCACCTCAAACCCAAAGACATGTACAAACTAAAATTCAAGGGATGGAAAAACATATTTCAAGCAAACAACAGTGAGAAGAAAGCAGGGGTTGCAGTACTAATATCAGACAAAATAGACTTCAAAACAAAGAAAGTAACAAGAGATAAAGAAGGACACTACATAATGATAAAGGGCTCAGTCAAACAAGAGGATATAACCATTCTAAATATATATGCACCCAACACAGGAGCACCAGCATATGTGAAAAAAATACTAACAGAACTAAAGGGGGATACAGACTGCAATGCATTCATTCTAGGAGACTTTAACACACCACTCACCCCAAAGGATAGATCCACTGGGCAGAAAATAAGTAAGGACACGGAAGCACTGAACAACACAGTAGAGCAGATGGACCTAATAGACATCTATAGAACTCTACATCCAAAAGCAGCGGGATATACATTCTTCTCAAGTGCACATGGAACATTCTCCAGAATAGACCACATACTAGGCCACAAAAAGAGCCTCAGAAAATTCCAAAAGATTGAAATCCTACCAACCAACTTTTCAGACCACAAAGGCATAAAACTAGAAATAAACTGTACAAAGAAAGCAAAGAGGCTCACAAACACATGGAGGCTTAACAACACGCTCCTAAATAATCAAAGGATCAATGACCAAATCAAAATGGAGATCCAGCAATACATGGAAACAAATGACAACAACAACACTAAGCCCTAAGTTCTGTGGGACGCAGCAGAAGCAGTCTTAAGAGGAAAGTATATAGCAATCCAAGCATATTTAAAAAAGGAAGAGCAATCCCAAATGAATGGTCTAATGTCACAATTATCGAAATTGGAAAAAGAAGAACAGATGAGGCCTAAGGTCAGCAGAAGGAGGGACATAATAAAGATCAGAGTAGAAATAAATAAAATTGAGAAGAATAAAACAATAGCAAAAATCAATGAAACCAAGAGCTGGTTCTTCGAGAAAATAAACAAAATAGATAAGCCTCTAGCCAGACTTATTAAGAAGAAAAGAGAGTCAACACAAATCAACAATATCAGAAACGAGAAAGGAAAAATCACGACGGACCCCACGGAAATGCAAAGAATTATTGGAGAATACTATGAAAACCTATATGCTAACAAGCTGGGAAACCTAGGAGAAATGGACAACTTCCTAGAAAAATATAACCTTCCAAGATTGACCCAGGAAGAAACAGAAAATCTAAACAGACCAATTACCAGCAACGAAATTGAAGCGGTAATCAAAAAACTACCAAAGAACAAAACCCCCGGGCCAGATGGATTTACCTCGGAATTTTATCAGACATACAGGGAAGATATAATACCCATTCTCCTTAAAGTTTTCCAAAAAATAGAGGAGGAGGGGATACTCCCAAACTCATTCTATGAAGCTAACATCACCCTAATACCAAAACCAGGCAAAGACCCCACCAAAAAAGAAAACTACAGACCGATATCCCTGATGAACGTAGATGCAAAAATACTCAACAAAATATTAGCAAACCGAATTCAAAAATACATCAAAAGGATCATACACCATGACCAAGTGGGATTCATCCCAGGGATGCAAGGATGGTACAACATTCGAAAGTCCATCAACATCATCCAACACATCAACAAAAAGAAAGTCAAAAACCACATGATCATCTCCATAGATGCTGAAAAAGCATTTGACAAAGTTCAACATCCATTCATGTTAAAAACTCTCAGCAAAATGGGAATAGAGGGCAAGTACCTCAACATAATAAAGGCCATCTATGATAAACCCACAGCCAACATTATATTGAACAGCGAGAAGCTGAAAGCATTTCCTCTGAGATCGGGAACTAGACAGGGATGCCCACTCTCTCCCTCCACTGTTATTTAACATAGTAGTGGAGGTCCTAGCCACGGCAATCAGACAAAATAAAGAAATACAAGGAATCCAGATTGGTAAAGAAGAAGTTAAACTGTCACTATTTGCAGATGACATGATACTGTACATAAAAAACCCTAAAGACTCCACCCCAAAACTACTAGAACTGATATCGGAATACAGCAAAGTTGCAGGATACAAAATCAACACACAGAAATCTGTGGCTTTCCTATATACTAACAATGAACCAACAGAAAGAGAAATCAGGAAAACAACTCCATTCACAATTGCATCAAAAAAAATAAAATACCTAGGAATAAACCTAACCAAAGAAGTGAAAGACTTATACTCTGAAAACTACAAGTCACTCTTAAGAGAAATTAAAGGGGACACTAACAGATGGAAACTCATCCCATACTCGTGGCTAGGAAGAATTAATATCGTTAAAATGGCCATCCTGCCCAAAGCAATATACAGATTTGATGCAATCCCTATGAAACTACCAGCAACATTCTTCAGAGAACTGGAACAAATAATTCAAAAATTCATATGGAAACACAAAAGACCCCGAATAGCCAAAGCAATCCTGAGAAAGAAGAATAAAGTAGGGAGGATCTCACTCCCCAACTTCAAGCTCTACTATAAAGCCATAGTAATCAAGACAATTTGGTACTGGCACAAGAGCAGAGCCACAGAACAATGGAACAGACTAGAGAATCCAGACATTAACCCAGACATATATGGTCAATTAATATTTGATAAAGGAGCCATGGACATACAATGGAGAAATGACAGTCTCTTCAACAGGTGGTGCTGGCAAAACTGGACAGCTACATGTAGGAGAATGAAACTGGACCATTGTCTAACCCCATATACAAAAGTAAACTCAAAATGGATCAAAGACCTGAATGTAAGCCAAAAAACCATTAAACTCTTGGAAGAAAACATTGGCTAAAACCTCTTAGACATAAACATGAGTGACCTCTTCTTGAACATATCTCCCCGGGCAAGGAAAACAACAGCAAAAATGAGTAAGTGGGACTATATTAAGCTGAAAAGCTTCTGTACAGCAAAAAACACCATCAATAGAACAAGAAGGAGCCCTACAGTATGGGAGAATATATTTGAAAATGACACATCCGATAAAGGCTTGACGTCCAGAATATATAAGGAGCTCACACGCCTCAACAAACAAAAAACAAATAACCCAATTAAAAAATGGGCAGAGGAACTGAACAGACAGTTCTCCAAAAAAGAAATACAGATGGCCAACAGACACATGAAAAGATGCTCCACATCGCTAATTATCAGAGAAATGCAAATTAAAACTACAATGAGGTATCACCTCACACCAGTGAGGATGGCTGCCATCCAAAAGACAAACAACAACAAATGTTGCCGAGGCTGTGGAGAAAGGGGAACGCTCCTACACTGCTGGTGGGAATATAAACTAGTTCAACCATTGTGGAAAGCAGTATGGAGGTATATCAAAATGCTCAAAACAGACTTACCGTTTGACCCAGGAATTGCACTCCTAGGAATTTACCCTAAGAACGCAGCAATCAAGTTTGAGAAAGACAGATGCACCACTATGTTTATTGCAGCACTATTTACAATAGCCAAGAATTGGAAGCAACCTAAATGTCCATCAATATATGAATGGATAAAGAAGATGTGGTACATATACACAATGGAATACTACTCAGCCATAAGAAAAGGGCAAATCCAATCATTTGCAGCAACATGGATGGAGCTGGAGGGTATTATGCTCAGTGAAACAAGCCAAGCAGAGAAAGAGAAATACCAAATGATTTCACTTATCTGTGGAATATAAGAACAAAGGAAAAACTGAAGGAACAAAACAGCAACAGAATCACAGAACTCAAGAATGGACTAACAGGTACCAAAGGGAAAGGGACTGGGGAGGATGGGTGGGTAGGGAGGGATAAGGGGGGGAGAAGTAGGGGGCTATTAAGATTAACATGCATGGGGGGGTAGGAGAAAAGGGAGGGCTGTACAACACAGAGAAGGCAAGTAGTGATTCTACAACATTTTGCTATGCTGATGGACAGTGACTGTAAAGGGGTTTATAGGGGAGACCTGGTATAGGGGAGAGCCTAGTAAACATAATATTCGTCATGTAAGTGTAGATTAGTGATACCAAAAACAAAGCAAAAAAAAAAAAATGGCAGTTCCTGTGTGGTAACCTCCAACGAGTTCTACAAAAGGGTATAAAGGGCATATAAAAGTGTAGGCAAAGGGTCTGTTTGTGTTTATACAGAGGATCAAAGCCTAATTGGGCTACCCCGAAAATGAACTAAGATACGATATGAAAAAGAACTTCCAACATCTGCACTCTCTGGAAGACTCATGCCAGAAGATGATCATCAAAAAACCCCATCAAAGATCCACGCACTGCTACAGCTGTAGATGCACTCATCCCACCAGTTCCAGGACTTGCCATGGGAATGAGGAAGGAGATATCTAAGCTGGCCTGTGCATACAGTAAAACAACAAATTTGACTGGATCTATACTGTTGGAACTCAACCAAGAATTTGGAGAAGTGCAAATTGTAGCGCTCCAAACTCTTACAACTACAGACTATTTACTGTTATAAGAACATATGGCATGTGAACAGTCCCCAGGAATGGGTTGTTTTAATTTGTCTGATTTCTCTCAGACTGTTCAAGTTCAGTTGGACAATATCCACCATATCATAGATAAGTTTTCACAAATGCCTAAGGTGCCTTAATGGTTTTCTTGGTTTCACTGGAGATGGCTGGTAATTACAGATCTGCTTTGGTTATGTAACTATACTCCTATTATGTTAGTGTGTGTGCGCAATTTAAGTAGTAGCTTAAAACCTATATATGCTGAAGTTACTCTACAAGAAGATATGTCAAAGAAATAATCAATCTTCCCATGTTTTCTTCCGTCTGCTACTTCTATAGCTTTTCTTCTTCCTTCCTAATTACAACCCTTAAATTGAATTCGTGCCTCATATCAAATTTACCGAGTATCATAACTCCTCCAAGTGGTAAAGATACCTCAAGACAAATGCTGGGCATAGAAGCCACAGGGCATAAATATGCAAAGAAGTAAAAAGCTAACCTTTTCAAACAATAAGGATTCCCTCTCACTTACCAACTTCACATTTCCCTGTATGGCCCCGGAAGATGACTGGTTAGCCAGAGACGGGTAAGATTCCTCAAGGGAGGAACAACCTAAGACAGGCACAGTCACAGGGGGGCCATCAGGTGAGAAATTGGGGATCAACAGAGGTGAGGCTTAGAACCTCACCCCCCCTGTTCTGAGAGAAATCTGCATACGTGGATGTTTTATTGCCCTGGTCTAGCTTGGATTAACACATAGTCTACAGGCACACACCTGATCATCTACATTTTCTCTCTTACAACACTAAACTATGTTTTCTACCTTTATCTTGTATCTACCTACCACTTCAGCATTTTATTAAAAATAATAATAATAAAGAGAGAAATGTGGTATCCACATATAAATCAAGTATAAAAACCAAATGAGTATTCATATTTGAACTGACTGTTTAGAGTTCATAATGCATGAGCAAAACCGAAAGATTCTGTGATGACTCCCCTTGTACTGTTCACTATGTAACTTATTCATTATGTAAGAATTTGTTCTACATGTAAGAACTTGTTTGTTATGCCTCAGAAGATTGGAGACTGACGAAAATTAGGCTTGGGGTGGATTAATGATTGTGCATTGAGCATTGACTCCCCTATACAGAATTTTATTGTTGTTAACAACCATTTGATCAATAAATATGAGAGATGCCCTCACAAAAAAAAAAAAAAAAAAGGACAGACTTGCAATGGTAAAATAAATAAGTAACCGGGATGTAATGTATAGCATAAGGAATATAGTCAAGATATTGTAACAGCTTGGTAGGGTGATAGCTGGAACCTAGAATTATGTATATAAATGTTCTACCACTGTGTTGTACACTTGAAACTAATGTAATGTAATACTGTGCGTCAACTACCCTTCAATAAAAAATAATTATTTTAAAAAAAAAACAAAAAAAAAACAAAAAAAAAAAAAAGAAAGAGAAATCAGGAAGACAATTCCATTCACAATAGCATCAAAAAGAATAAAATATCAAGGAATAAACCTAACCAAGGAAGTGAAAGAACTATACCCTGAAAACTATAAGACACTCTTAAGAGAAATTAAACAGGTAACTAACAAATGGAAACTCATCCCATTCTCCTGGCTAGGAAGAATTAATATAGTCAAAATGGCCATCCTGCCCAAACAGTATACAGATTTGATGCAATCCCTCTCAAACTACCAACAGCATTCTTCAATGAACTGTAACAAATAGTTCAAAAATTCATATGGAAACAACAAAGACCCCGAATAGCTACAGCAATACTGAGAAGGAAGAATAAAGGGGGGGACTCACTCCCCAACTTCAAGCTCTACTACAAAGCCACAGTAATCAAGAGAATTTGGTACTGGCACAAGAACAGGGCCACAGACCAATGGAATAGAATAGATACTCCAAACATTAACCCAAACATGTATGGTCAACTAATATTCGATCAAGGGGCCATGGACATACAATGGGGAAATGACAGTCTCTTCAACAGATGGTGCTGGCAAAACTGGACAGCTACATGTAAGAGAATGAAACTGGATCACTGTCTAACCCCATACACCAAAGTAATTCGAAATGGATCAAAGACCTGAATGGAAATCATGAAACCACAAAACTCTTAGAAAAAAACATAGGCAAAAATCTCTTAGACATAAACATGAGTGACTTCTTCTTCAACATATCTCCCCAAGCAAGGAAAACAAAAGCAAAAATGAACAAGTGGGACTATATTAAGCTGAACAGCTTCTGTACAGCAAAAGACACCATCAATAGAACAAAAAGGTACCCTACAGTATGGGAGAATATATTCATAAATGACAGATCTGATAAAGGCTTGACATCCAAAATATATAAAGAGCTCACCCACCTCAACGAACAAAAAACAAATAATACAATTAAAAAATGGGCAGAGGACCTGAACAGACAGTTCTCCAGAAAAGAAATTCAGATGACCAACAGACACATGAAAAGATGCTCCACATCGCTAATTATCAGAGAAATGCAAATTAAAACCACAATGAGATATCACCTCACTCCAGTAAGGATGGCTACCATCCAAAAGACAAACAACAACAAATGTTGGCGAGGTTGTGGAGAAAGGGGAACCCTCCTACACTGCTGGTGGGTATGTAAATTAGTTCAAACATTTGGAAAGTAGTACGGAGGTTCCTCAGAATGCTCAAAATAGAAATACCATTTGACCCAGGAATTCCACTTCTAGGAATTTTCCCCAAGAATGCAGCACTCCAGTTTGAAAAAGACAGACGCACCCCTATGTTTATCGCAGCACTATTTACAGTAGCCAAGAAATGGAAGCAACCTAAGTGTCCATCAGTAGATGAATGGATAAAGAAGATGTGGTACATATACAGAATGGAATATTATGCAGTCATAAGAAAAAAACAGATCCTTCCATTCACAACAACATGGATGGAGCTAGAGGGTATTATGCTCAGTGAAATAAGCCAGGCAGAGAAAGACAAGTACCAAATGATTTCAGTCATATGCGTAGTATAAGAAAAAAAGAAAACTGAGGGAACAAAACAGCAGCATAAGCACAGAACCCAAGAATGGACTAATAGTTACCAAAGGGAAAGGGACTGGGGAGGATGGGTTGGAAGGGAGGGTAACGGTGGGAACAAAAGAAAGGGGGCATTACGATTAGCATGTATAGTGTAGCAGGGGACATGGGGAGGGCTGTGCAACACAGAGAAGATGAGTAGTGATTTTACAGTATCTTACTATGTTGATGGACAGTGATTGTGAACGGGGATGTGGGGGGGACTTGGTGAAGAGGGAGCCTAGTAAACATAATGTCCTTCATGTAATTGTAGATTAATGATACCAAAATAAAAATTTAAAATAAAAGAAAAACATAGGAAAAAACAACAACCATGTCCACATAGTCTCTTTAACCATTATTACGTTTGAAAAACATTTAGTTAAAATTTAAAAAGTGATCTGTGTATGTACATGAACAGAACTGTCCTAGAAGGTTTAGCAACAGACTAAGGATTGCAGAGAAGTAACTTATTTTGCTTTTCAGTATTGTCACTCTTTGAATTTCAAAATAGTCTTATGACTGTATATATTTTTGTGCAGTTGATCCTTGAACAGCAAAGGCTTGAACTGCATCGGTCCACTTATATGAAGGTTTTTTTTTTTTACATGTTCTGGTTTCAATACTTACTTTTGTTTTTATTGAAGGGTAGTTGACACACAGTATTACATTACTTTCAGGTGTACAACACAGTGATTCAACATTTATATACATGATAATTCTAGGTACTAGCTATCACCATACCAAGTTTTTATAATATTTTGACTATATTCCTTATGCTATACATTACATCCCGGTTACTTATTTATTTTACAATTGGAAGTGTGTACATTTTTTTTGTGAGGGCATCTCTCATATTTATTGATCAAATGGTTGCTAACAACAATAAAATTCTGTATAGGGGAGTCAATGCACAATCATTAATCCACCCCAAGCCTAATTTTCATCAATCTCCAATCTTCTGAAGCATAATGAACTAGTTCTTACATGGAGAACAAATTCTTACACAGTGAATAAGTTACATGGTGAACAGGACAAGGGCAGTCATCACAGATACTTTTGGTTTTGCTCATGCATTATGAACTATAAACAGTCAGTTCAAATATGAATACTCATTTGATTTTTTTTTAATAATTACTTTTTATTGAAGGGTAGTTGATGCACAGTATTACATTACATTAGTTTCAAGTGTACAACACAGTGGTAGAACATTTATATACATAATTCTAGGTTCCAGCTATCACCCTACCAAGCTGTTACAATATCTTGACTATATTCCTTATGCTATACATTACATCCCGGTTACTTATTTATTTTACCATTGCAAGTCTGTCCTTTTTTTTTTTTTTTTTGTGAGGGCATCTCTCATATTTATTGATCAAATGGTTGTTAACGACAATAAAATTCTGTATAGGGGAGTCAGTGCTCAATGCACAATCATTAATCCACCCCAAACCTAATTTTCATCAGTCTCCAATCTTCTGAGGCATAACAAACAAGTTCTTACATGTAGAAAAAACTCTTACATAATGAATAAGTTACATAGTGAACAGTACAAGGGCAGTCATCACAGAAACTTTCGGTTTTGCTCATGCATTATGAACTATAAACAGTCAGTTCAAATATGAATACTCATTTGGTTTTTATACTTGATTTATGTGTGGATACCACATTTCTCTCTTTATTATTATTATTTTTAATAAAATGCTGAAGTGGTAGGTAGATACAAGATAAAGGTAGAAAACATAGTTTAGTGTTGTAAGAGAGCAAATGTAGATGATCAGGTGTGTGCCTGTAGACTATGTGTTAAACCAAGCTAGACAAGGGCAATAAAACATCCGCGTATGCAGAAGATTTCTCTCAGAACAGGGGGGGTGAGGTTCTAAGCCTCACCTCTGTTGATCCCCAATTTCTCACTTGACGGCCCCCCTGCGACTGTGCCTGTTTTAAGTTGTTCCTCCCTTGAGGAATCTTACCCGTCTCTGGCTAACCAGTCATTTCCGGGGCCATACAGGGAAATGTAAAGTTGGTAAGTGAGAGAGAAGCCTTTTTGTTTGAAATGGCTAGTTTTACTTCTTTACATATTTATGCCCTGTGGCTTCTATGCCCAGCATTTGTCTTGAGGTATCTTTACCACTTGGAAGAATTATGATACTCGGTATATTTGATATGATGCACGAATTCTATTTAAGGGTTGTAAGTAGGAAGGAAGAAGAAAAGCTATAGAAGTAGCAGGTGGAAGAAAACATGGGAAGATTGATTATTTCTTTGACATATCTTCTTGTAGAGTAACTTCAGCATGTATAGGTTTTAAACTACTACTTAAATTGCGCACACACATTAACATAATAGGAGTATAGTTACATAACCAAAGCATACCTGTAATTACCAGCCATCTCCAGTGAAACCAAGAAAACCAGTTAGGCACCTTAGGCATTTGTGAAAACTTATCTATGATATGGTGGATATTTTCCAACTGAACTTAAACAGTCTGACGGAAATCAGACAAAATAAAACAACCCATTCCTGGGGAATGTTCACATCCCTTATGTTCTTTTAACAGTAAATAGTCTGTAGTTGTAAGATTTTGGAGCGCTACAATTTGCACTTCTCCTAATTCTTGATTGAGTTCCAACAGTATAGATCCAGTCAAATTTGTTGTTTTACTGTATGCACAGGCAAGCTTAGATATCTCCTTCTTCATTCCCATGTCAAGTCCAGGAACTTGTGGGATGAGTACACCTACAGCCGTAGCAGTGTGTGGATATTTGTTGGGGTTTTTTGATGATTATCTTCTGGCATGAGTCTTCCAGAGAGTGCTGATGTTGGAAGTTCTTTTTCATATCGTATCTTAGTTCATTTCCGGGGTAGCCCAATTAGGCTTCGATCCTCTGTATAAACACAAACAGACGCTTTGCCTACCCCTTTATATGCCCTTTATACCGTTGTGTAGAACTCATTGGAGGTTACCACACAGGAACTGCCTTTTTTTTTGTATCACTAATCTACACTTACATTCTGAATATTATGTTTACTAGGCTCTCCCCTATACCAGGTCCCCCCTATAAACCCCTTTACAGTCACTGTCCTTCAGCAAAGCAAAATGTAGAATCACCGCTTGCCTTCCCTGTGCTGTACAGCCCTCCCCTTTCTCCCACCACCCCATGCATGCTAATCATAATACCTCCCTACTTCTCCCCCCCTTATCCCTCCCCACCCACCCATCCTCCCCAGTCCCTTTCCCTTTGGTACCTGTTAGTCCATTCTTGAGTTCTGTGATTCTGCTGCTGTTTTATTCCTTCAGTTTTTCCTTTGTTCTTATATTCCACAGATAAGTGAAATCATTTGGTATTTCTCTTTCTCCGCTTGGCTTGTTTCACTGAGCATAATACCCTCCAGCTCCATCCATGTTACTGCAAATGGTAGGATTTGCCCTTTTGTTTTGACTGAGAAGTATTCCATTGTGTATATGTACCACATCTTCTTTATCCATTCATCTATCGATGGACATTTAGGTTGCTTCCAATTCTTGGCTATTGTAAATAGTGCTGCGATAAAATAGGGGCGCACTGATCTTTCTCATGCTTGATTGCTTCATTCTTAGGGTAAATTCCTAGGAGTGCAATTCCTGGGTCAAATGGTAAGTCTGTTTTGAGCATTTTGATGTACCTCCATACTGCTTTTCACAATGGTTGAACTAACTTACATTCCCACCAGCAGTGTAGGAGGGTTCCCCTTTCTCCACAGCCTCGCCAACATTTGTTGTTGTTTGTCTTTTGGATGGCAGCCATCCTTACTGGTGTGAGGTGATACCTCATTGTAGTTTTAATTTGCATTTCTCTGTCAATTAGTGATGTGGAGCATCTTTTCATGTGTCTCCTGGCCATCTGTATTTCTGTTTTGGAGAACGGTCTGTTCAGTTCCTCTGCCCATTTTTTATTGGGTTATTTGTTTTTTGTTTGTTGAGGTGTGTGAGCTCTTTATATATTCTGGACGTCAAGCCTTTATCGGGTGTGTCATTTTCAAGTATATTCTCCCATACTGTAGGGTTCCTTTTTGTTCTATTGATGGTGTCTTTTGCTGTACAGAAGCTTTTCAGCTTAATATAGTTCCACTTATTCATTTTTGCTGTTGTTTTCCTTGCCTGAGGAGATATGTTCAAGAAGAGGTCACTCATGTTTATGTCTAAGAGGTTTTTGCCTATGTTTTCTTCCAAGAGTTTAATGGTTTCATGACTTACATTCAGGTCTTTGATCCATTTTGAGTTTAATTTTGTATATGGGGTTAGACAATGGTCCAGTTTCATTCTCCTACATGTAGCTGTCCAGTTTTGCCAGCACCATCTGTTGAAGAGACTGTCATTTCGCCATTGTATGTCCATGTCTCCTTTATCAAATATTGATTGGCCATATATGTCAGGGTTAATGTCTGGTTTGTCTAGTCTGTTCCATTGGTCTGTGGTTCTGCTCTTGTGCCAGTACCAAATTGTCTTGATTACTATGGCTTTATAGTAGAACTTGAAGTTGGCGTGTGAGATCCCCCCTACTTTATTCTTCTTTCTCAGGATTGCTTTGGCTATTTGGGGTCTTTCTTGGTTCCATATGAAATTTTGAGTTATTTCTTCCAATTCATTGAAGAATGTTGCTGGTAGTTTCATAGGGATTGCATCAAATCTGTATGTCGCTTTGGGCAGGATGGCCATTTTGACGATATTAATTCTTCACAAAAGCAGTCTTAAGAGGAAAGTATATAGCAATCCAGGCATATTTAAAGAAGGAAGAACAAGCCCAAATGAATAGTCTAATGTCACAATTATCAAAATTGGAAAAAGAAGAACGAATGAAGCCTAAAGTCAGCAGTAGGAGGGACGTAATAAAGATCAAAGAAGAAATAAACAAAATTGAAAAGAATAAAACAATAGAAAAAATCAAAGGAACCAAAAGCTGGTTCTTTGAGAAAATAAACAAAATAGATAAGGCTCTAGCCAGACTTATTAAGAGAGAAAGAGAATCAACACACATCAACAGAATCAGAAATGATAAAGGAAGCATCACAATGGACCCAACAGAAACACAAAGAATTATTAGAGACTACTATGAAAACCTATATGCTAAGAAGCTGGAAAACCTAGAAGAAATGGACAATTTCTTAGGAAAATACAACCTTCCAAGACTGACCAAGGAAGAAACTCAACATCTAAACAAACCAATTACCAGCAAAGAAATTGAAGTGGTAATCAAAAAACTACCCAAGAACAAAGTCCCTGGGCCAGGTGGATTTACCTTGGAATTTTATCAGACATACAGAGAAGATATAATTCCCATTCTCCTTAAAGTTTTCCAAAAAGTAGAAGAGGAGGGAATACTCCCAAACTCATTCTATGAAGCCAACATCACCCTAACACCAAAACCAAGCAAAGACCCAACCAAAAATGAAAATTACAGACCAATATCCCTGATGAATGTAGATGCGAAAATACTCAACAAAATATTAGCAAACCGAAATCAAAAATACATCAAAAGTATCATACACAATGACCAAGTGGGATTCATTCCTGGGATGCAAGGATGGTACAACATTCGAAAATCCGTCAACATCATCCGCCACATAAACCAAAAGGAGGACAAAAACCACATGATCATCTCCATGGTTTCTGAAAAAGCATTCGACAAAATTCATCTTCCATTCATGATAAAAAACTCTCAACAAAATGGGTATAGAGGGCAGGTACCTCAACATAATAAAGGCCGTATACAATAAACCCACAGCCAACATCATACTGAACTGTGAAAAGCTGAAAGCTTTTCCTGTGAGATTGGGAACAAGACAGGGATGCCCATTCTCCCCACTGATATTCAACATAATACTGGAGGTCCTAGCCATGGCAATTAGACCACACAAAGAAATACAAGGAATCCAGATTGGTAACAAAGAATTCAAATTGTCACTGTTTGCAGATGGCATGATATAGTACATAAAAAACCCTAAAGACTCCACTCCAAAACTACTAGAACTGATATCAGAATACAGCAAAGTTGCAGGATACAAAATTAACACACAGAAATCTGTGGCTTTCCTATACACTAACAATGAACTAATAGAAAGAGAAATCAGGAAAACCATTCCATCAAAAAGAATAGAAAATGTAGGAATTAACCTTACCAAGGAAGTGAAAGACCTAGACCCGGAAAACTATAAGACACTCTTAAGAGAAATTAAAGAGAACACTAACAAATGGAAACTCATCCTGTGCTCTTGGCTAGGAAGAATTAATATCGTCAAAATGGCCATCCTGCCCAAACAGTATACAGATTTGATGCAATCCCTATCAAACTACCAACAACTTTGTTCAGCGAACTAGGACAAATAGTTCAAAAATTCATATGGAAACACCAAAAACCCCGAATAGCCAAAGCTTTCCTGAGAAGGAAGAATAAAGTTGGGGGGATCTCGCTCCCCAACTTCAAGCTCTACTACAAAGACACAGTAATCAAGACAATTTGGTACTGGCACAAGAATAGAGCCACAGACCAGTGGAACAGAATAGGGACCCCAGATATTAACCCAAACATTTATGGTCAATTAATATATGATAAAGGATCCATGAACATACAATGGGGAAATGACAGTCTCTTCAACAGATGGTGCTGGCAAAACTGGATAGGTACATGTAAGAGAATGAAACTGGATCACTGTCTAACCCCATACACAAAAGTAAATTTGAAATGGATCAAAGACCTGAATGTAAGTCATGAAACCACAAAACTCTTAGAAAAAAACATAGACAAAAATCTCTTGGACATAAACATGAGCGACTTCTCATGAACATATCTCCCTGGGCAAGGGAAACAAAAATGAATAAGTGGGACTATATCAAGCTGAAAAGCTTCTGTACAGCAAAGGTCACCATCAATAGAACAAAAAGGTACCCTACAGTATGGGAGAATATATTCATAAATGACAGATCTGATAAAGGGTTGACATCCAAAATATATTAAGCGCTCATGCACCTCAACAAACAAAAAGAAAATATTCCAATAAAAAAAAGGTCAGAGGAGCTGAACAGACAGTTCTCTGAAGAAGAAATTCAGATGGCCAGTAGACACATGAAAAGATGCTCCACATCGCTTGTCATCAGTGAAATGCAAATTAAAACCACAATGAGACATCACCTTACACCAGTAAGGATCATCACCATCCAAAAGACAAACAACAACAAATGTTGGTGAGGTTGTGGAGAAAGGAAAACCGTTCTACACTGCTGGTGGGAATGCAAATTAGTTCAACCATTGTGCAAAGCAGTATGGAGGTTCGTCAAAAGCTCAAAATATAAATACCATTTGACCCCGAAATTCCACTTCCAGGAATTTACCCTAAGAATGAAGCACTCCAGTTTGAAAAAGACAGATGCACCTGTATGTTTATCACAGCACTATTTACAATAGCCAAGAAACGGAAGCAACCTAAATGTCTATCAGTAGATGAATGGATAAAGAAGATGTGGTACATATACACAATGGAATATTACTCAGTCATAAGAAAAAACAAATCCTATCATTTGCAACAACATGGATGGAGCTAGAGGGTATTATGCTCAGTGAAATATCCCAGGTGGAGAAAGACAAGTACCAAATGATTTCACTCATATGTGGAATATAAGATCAAAGAAAAACTGAAGGAACAGAACAGCAGCAGAATCACAGAATCCAAGAATGGACTACCGGCTACCAAAGGGAAAGGGACTGGGAAGGAGAGGTGGGAAGGGAGGAGTAAGGTTGCGGAAAAGCAAGGAGGCTTTACTGTTAGCATGTATAATGTGGGGTGGGCTTAGGGAGGGCTGGGTAACACAGAGAAGACAAGTAGTGAGTCTACAGCGTCTTACTACGCTGATGGACAGTGACTGTAATAGGGTTTGTTGAGGGGGGACTTGGTGAAGGGAGGAGTCCAGTAACCACAATGTTCTTCATGTAATTGTAGATTAATGATAATAAAATGAATAACAAAAGAAGTGAAATAATGTATTTGTGGCTCCCCATTGCCTTCAATATAAAATTAAAAGTTAGTGTAGAACTGGTGTAATGATGCAGCCTCAGTCTGCCTTGCCAGCCACATCCCAGTCACATGTTCTGTGACCTTTGTTACCTTAACAGAGTCTGCTGTGTGCATGTATAGGTGAATGCTGCTCTCACGTCTGAGAGTGGTGAATGTCAATGTAGAAATGTAGTGAATTGTGTATACTTCAGAAGGGGTATGCAAATGTTAAATTCATGCGGGTAAAATTAGACTATCCTTAGATATAAAATTTAGGATATGTCCTTTTGAACTTTTATTAGGTGTGTGTGTAATGTAATTACCATTGAAGAGGTCTGATCTAATGGGGTTATTTGTAAATCTTTCTAGTTAACTTTTAGGGAGCCTAGTAACTGCATGAAAGAACCAGCAGGATTCATGATTCAAAAAGTTGTTGCTCTCCCCCCTCACCTTTGTTTAAATAGGGTCAGACATTAAAAGTCCAGAGTAAGGTCTGTGTACTAGTCCTAGATCTAACTTCAAATATAAATATCCTGAGATAAACAATATAACATTTCTGAACCTCGCTGTTTTCTAAAATGAGTTGAGTTGTGTGAGTCTATTAAGTTCTGCGTGCTTGGTACTGTGACTAGCGCTGCGGATTTAAAAGAAATGAATGACTTAACCACAGCACTAAAAGAGTTCATAGTCTGTTTTCTATGTCTGAAGCTGATGTCTGTAAGTCTCAAGAGGCAAACCTTAGTTTCTGAACATTTGATGAATGAAATGGATTTGTCAGAGATGACTAAATAAATTGTTTTTAGCTTCTAATGTTTGGAAATATAAGTATAACAGGCCTTAATTGAGTAGCCAAGTTTCTGAGAAGCAGTCCAGTTTTCCTGTTAATTTCTATTTTAATTTCAGCTATCTCCTTCTGATTACTGGCGGCTTGCCTTCAGTTGTGTGGTTCAAAGCTGACATTCTGTGCTGTGAACAGTGAGCTTCTCCCGTGTCGGGCAGCTGCAGCTGCAGCGAGGCTGCAGTGAAGGGAGAGAAGAGCATCAGCTATTCTGATCTTGGCCATAACCATCCCCAGCGGAATTCTATTAATGTTAGACTTTTGACTGTCTGTGTTTCTGTTTCTTTTAGGATGAATTTCTATTAACTGAATCATTGTAATAAGGAGTTTCAGTAAGATTAAATTAATTCAGTGAAAGCCACTTCTCTGTGAAAGAGGAGAGCCAGAGGTAGATAGTTTCTGCTAATTAAGTTGATAGAAGGATGGATTTCCGACTTGGAATATTGTGGGAAACCATAGTCCACAAAGGGAGTGATCTCTTTCCCTTTTGGACAATATTCTTTCTGCTTTCAGAAAGCGGTCTCTGAATAAGACCTGTCTGCACCTTGTATTTCTGAAAATGCGTCAGTTTTACTCTTACAACTGAATAGTCTGATTGTGCTATTGCTCCATTGTCTACTTTTGTAAAATTATTTTCTTAACTTCCATCAAGGCAGTACATTGTTTATTGCTCTGTTGGTTATCAGAAGTGGTTCTATGTGCTCACATTACATCAAAGAACATACAGTCCTTGTCCTCTTGAAGCTTATATTATAGTGACCATGTTTCACATTTGGGGAGATTAAAAGAAATGTACCATGTCAGTGTTTCAGGGAAGGTTAGAAGGATAGTGAAGCCAGGATGAAAGTAAAGATTTGTTATTTTATAAAAGGTGGTCAGGGAAATCCTCTCTCATACATATTTGCTTGAAGAAAGGATGTGTAGGAATAAATTTTTCGAGACCTTACATATCTTGAAATCTTGTTTATACCATAATACTTAACAGTTTCTCTTGAAATAGAATTTCAAGTTGGAAATAATTTCCCTTTGGAATAATGAGGACATTGTTCCATTGTCTTATAGTTTCCAGAATTGCTTTTGAAAAACTTAACAGTGATCCAATTCCTGATTGTTTGTTGTGAATTATTGTTTTGTCTGTGAACTTGTAAGATCATCTTTTTGTCTCCAGTGTTCTGAGATGTCACAGTGAGGTGCTTGGTTGTAGGTCCATTTTGTTTCATGGTGCTGGGCTACTGATGGGCCCATTTAATCTGTAAATTCATATCCTTTGGTTCTAGGAAATTGCTTTGAATTACTTAGTTGATGGTCTCCTCAATTTTCTGCCTTCTCTTTCATGAATGTCTTTTATTCATATATTGACCCTTCTGGGATTGGCTCTCTGATTTTTTCTTTTTTATTCTTCTGTTTCCCACATCTTTGTCTTTCTGTTCTGTTTTCTAGGGCACTTTATAAACTTTCTCTTCAAACCTTTTTTTTTTGCTATTGTATTTTTGATATCTATGAGTTAATCTTGTTCCCTGATTTTTCCTTTTAAAATAGCACCTGTCTCTTATTTTTTTTATTTTACAATGTCTGTCTTAGCTTTCCGAGAAAAACAAATTTTGTTATTTTCTTTCTGTTCATGTAGTTTCTTTTTTCCTCCAAGTGTTTGCTGTTGGTTGTGTATAATTTCTTCTCTACTTTATGTTAGGAAGTTTCTTTAGTTGATTGCTAGATATACCTGGTTGTCAGTTTCTAGTTAAGAGTAAGTAACTAAGTATGAGACCAAATGGAATTTAAGCCAGTAGGTGACATCTGTGAGCTGTGATTCTCACTGTGGAAGAGTGACCTGACTGTGTTCTTTCATTGGAGATTCCCAGTTTTTTATCTTTACTCAGGAATTGATAGAGTTCCAGGAGAAGATTTTTCCAATCTTCTACCCAGATGGAAAAGGCCTGATTGCCATAGTTTTGGTCTCCTGGGTACAGAAGACTGAGAGGTGTGTCAGTATACAGAATGCATATATTGATTTAATTAACTTTTAGTGTGGCGGTCCTGTCCTCAACTGTACCTAGGGTTGTTAAGCCTAGAAACCCTCTGATTTAGTTAATTCATCAATGGGCTAAGGCTCTATATTTCTGCTCACCCAGTAACTTAGAATATGAGATGAGATATAGGAATTGAATTGTTTCTTAAGACACTTCAACGGATCACCATTATTTTAGCTCCAGTCACACCACTTTCAGGTTTCCTTGTGCAATCATTTCCTGAGTCTTTAAGCGATTCTTCAGGATAGATTATATTGAGTCAAGTCATTTTCCATTGCCAAGGCTTCAGGTTTCTCAAGTTGATTGAGGTTTGTATTTCAGCAGTTAGATTTTTGGTTTTTAAGTTCACTAATTCGTTCTTTTTCCCATTTCCTGTTCTTTTTTCTTAGATGTGATATACTTCCTTGTTTCTGGGAAGATTATTAGACAAAAATATTTACCTCTAGATGTTCTTTTTTTCTCATCATTGTTTTCCTTTAAATACTTGAACGTATAACTCTTTAACATCTGTGTCTGATAATTCCACAGTGTTTATTATTCCTGCATCTCCATCTGTTTGTTTTTCTTCTGGGTATAAATTACATTTTCCTGCTTCTTGGTATGTCTAATACAGGCATGCCTCGGAAATATTGCAGTTTGGTTCCAGACCACTGGAGTAAAGCAAAGTTTGCAATAGAGTGAATCAAATGAATGTTTTGGTTTACCAGGGTATATACAAGTTAATTTAAACTATACCTTAGTCTTTTAAGTGTGCAAGAGTATTATGTCAGAAAATAAATACTACATATACCTTTATTAAAAAATACTTTATTGCTAAATATGCTAACCATCATCTGAGCTGTCAGCAAGTCATAATCACTGATCATAGGTCACTGTAATGAATATAGTAATAATGCAAAAGTTTGAAATATTGTGAGAATTACCAAAATGTGATAGAGACACAAAGTAAGCAGATGTTTGTGGGAAAATGGCACCAATAAACTTGCTTGATGCAGGGTTGTCACAATCTTTCAATTTTTAAAAAATGCAGTATCTGTAAAACTTAAGAAAGCAGCGACCAATAAGACAAGGCATGCCTGTAACTTTTCTTTTTCTCTGGATACTGGTCATTGTCAACATTACATTGTCAGGTCTCTGGATTTTGTTGTCCTCCTTTAAAGAATTTTGAGCTTTGGAAGGTAGTTAAATGACTTACAGTTCTGTTTGCTTTTTTCAAGTTTTGCTAGGGTGGGTATTAAAATATAATCATTACACTAGAGATAGTTTCTAGCCTCACTACTAAGGTATGGTCCTGCTAAGGTCTCTACTGAATATCTTGAATGTTTAATGAAAACTCTGCACTTTGGCTGGTGGAAATCTGAATGATTCTATGACCTATGTGAGCTCTGGGAACCATTCAGCTCACACTTCCCTAGTCATTCTTTGCCCAGCTTTGTAAAATTTGACCCAGTGCCCACACATCTTAGTGTCTAGCAAAGACTTAGTGACATTCCTGTGTAAATTGAGCTTTAGTTTTCTACACAGCTTCCTTCTCTCTGGAACTTTGCCCCACACCTTCCAGAAACCTCAGATTTCTTGAATTCTAATTTCTTTCTCCTCTACTCAGCAAGGCAGGTATGCTCTGCTTGGGATCTATGTCCCTGTTGTGCAGTCCAGAATGTGTCTCACAACAGAAAGCCAAGAGATCGTAGGCCTCATCTCATTCATTTCCCCTCTCAGGCTCCACAGTCCTATGTTGCCTGTTGTCCAGTAACTGAATACAGTTTTATATATTTTGGCCAGTTTTCTAGTTGTTTTAAATGAAAGGTACATATGGTTCCTGTTACTACATTATAGCTAGAAGCAGAAGTCAACATACTTAGTTTGAAATTCTATTCTGATTATATTTTAAGTCTTTCTTTGGTTGTGTTCATTTGTTTAACTTGTCTTCTGTCTTGAACGGGCTTTACATTCCTCAAGAGTTTGCTCATTCTTTCATTGTATATGCATATTTAATACTGAAATTCCTTATTGTCTATCTCTTCTGCTTCTGGACTGCTTGGGAAGAGGGCTAAGACCTGCCATTGGAGTTTTTACTTGTTTTTCAGTGGCAGTAAAAGAGCGAGTAGAATATATTTCTGGGCTACATATCCTGGTGGCTGATCTTCTGGGAACCAAAGCTTCCCTTTCTAAGTGTCACCAGCTACTGAGGATTCTGCCCTGTCTCTAAGGTCTTAATATGCATTATTCCCTCCTGGTGTCATAGGCCCTCGGTCACTGCCAGGTGTATTGGTGGGGAATGAATATGGGCTCATTTGACTTGGCTGCACCCACTGTGGTAGTCCAAGTAACAGTGCTGTTCACTTTCCCTTCCTGTTCCTGTATTCCACCTGTGGCCAAGGGGCAATGGCAAATCTGTTGCTGTTTTGTGTGTGTCTCTTACTTTGGAAGATCCATGTTCATCTCAGCCTGTTATTTTCCTCTTCATATTTTTAATTTGTTTTAGGTAACAGAGTATTCGCAGTTTCTAGCTCTTCAATTCCTTTTGTTCTTGTGTGACCACTAATTAATTTTCTGTCATTTCCAGGATTTGATGTAGATGGGGGAAACTAGCCAGTTCTCAGTCTGCCACCTTGAAACAGGCAGGATAATCCCTTTTGAGCCTGTCTCTGCTCAACCATTTTTTTTGGTATCATTAATCTACAATTACATGAAGAATATTATCTTTACTAGGCTCCCCCCTTCACCAAGTACTCCCCACAAACCCCATTACAATCACTGTCCATCAGTGTAGTAAGATGCTATAGAATCACTACTTGTCTTCTCTGTGTTGTACAGCCCTCCCTGTGCCCTCACATTATACATGCTAATTGTAATGCCCCTTTTCTTTTTCCCCACCCTTATCCCTCCCTTCCCACCCATTCTCCCCAGTCCCTTTCCCTTTGGTAACTGTTAGTCCATTCTTGAGTTCTGTGATTCTGCTGCTGTTTCATTCCTTCAGTTTTTCTTTGTTCTTATACTTCACATATGAGTGAAATCAGTTGGTACTTGTCTTTCTCCGCCTGGCTTATTTCACTGAGCATAATACCCTCTAGCTCCATCCATATTGTTGCAAATGGTAGGATTTGTTTTCTTCTTATGGCTTAATACTATTCCATTGTGTATATGTACCACATCTTCTTTATCCATTCATCTACTGATGGACACTTAGGTTGCTTCCATTTCTTGGCTACTGTAAATAGTGCTGCGATAAACATAGGGGTGCATCTGTCTTTTTCAAACTGGGCTGCTGAATTCTTAGGGTACATTCCTAGAAGTGGTATTCCTGGGTCAAATGATATTTCTTTCTTTTTTTTTTTTTGAATTTTTTTTTTAAATAATTATTTTTTATTGAAGGGTAGTTGACGCACAGTATTACATTACATTAGTTTCAAGTGTACAACACAGTGGTAGAACATTTATATACATAATTCTAGGTTCCAGCTATCACCCTACCAAGCTGTTACAATATCTTGACTATATTCCTTATGCTATACATTACATCCCGGTTACTTATTTATTTTACCATTGGAAGTCTGTCCTTTTTTTTTTATTTTTTATTTTTATTTTTTTTTTTGTGAGGGCATCTCTCATATTTATTGATCAAATGGTTGTTAACGACAATAAAATTCTGTATAGGGGAGTCAATGCTCAATGCACAATCATTAATCCACCCCAAGCCTAATTTTCGTCAGTCTCCAATCTTCTGAGGCATAACAAACAATTTCTTACATGTAGAACAAATTCTTACATAATGAATAAGTTACATAGTGAACAGTACAAGGGGAGTCATCACAGAAACTTTCGGTTTTGCTCATGCATTATGAACTCTAAACAGTCAGTTCAAATATGAATACTCATTTGGTTTTTATACTTGATTTATATGTGGATACCACATTTCTCTCTTTATTATTATTATTTTTAATAAAATGCTGAAGTGGTAGGTAGATACAAGATAAAGGTAGAAAACATAGTTTAGTGTTGTAAGAGAGAAAATGTAGATGATCAGGTGTGTGCCTGTAGACTATGTGTTAATCCAAGCTAGACCAGGGCAATAAAACATCCACGTATGCAGAAGATTTCTCTCAGAACAGGGGGGGTGAGGTTCTAAGCCTCACCTCTGTTGATCCCCAATTTCTCACCTGATGGCCCCCCTGCGACTGTGAATGTCTTAGGTTGTTCCTCCCTTGTGGAATCTTACCCGTCTCTGGCTAACCAGTCATCTTCCAGGGCCATACAGGGAAATGTGAAGTTGGTAAGTGAGAGGGAAACCTTATTGTTTGAAAAGGTTAGCTTATTACTTCTTTGCATATTTATGCCCTGTGGCTTCTATGCCCAGCATTTGTCTTGAGGTATCTTTACCACTTGGAGGAGTTATGATACTCGGTAAATTTGATATGAGGCACGAATTCTATTTAAGGATTGTAAGTAGGAAGGAAGAAGAAAAGCTATAGAAGTAGCAGACGGAAGAAAACATGGGAAGATTGATTACTTCTTTGACATATCTTCTTTTAGAGTAACTTCAGCATATATAGGTTTTAAGCTACTACTTAAATTGCGCACACACACTGACATAATAGGAGTATAGTTACATAACCAAAGCAGATCTGTAATTACCAGCCATCTCCAGTGAAACCAAGAAAACCATTAAGGCACCTTAGGCATTTGTGAAAACTTATCTATGATATGGTGGATATTGTCCAACTGAACTTGAACAGTCTGAGAGAAATCAGACAAATTAAAACAACCCATTCCTGGGGACTGTTCACATGCCATATGTTCTTATAACAGTAAATAGTCTGTAGTTGTAAGAGTTTGGAGCGCTACAATTTGCACTTCTCCAAATTCTTGGTTGAGTTCCAACAGTATAGATCCAGTCAAATTTGTTGTTTTACTCTATGCACAGGCCAGTTTAGATATCTCCTTCCTCATTCCCATGGCAAGTCCAGGAACTGGTGGGATGAGTGCATCTACAGCTGTAGCAGTGCGTGGATCTTTGTTGGGGTTTTTTGATGATCATCTTCTGGCATGAGTCTTCCAGAGAGTGCAGATGTTGGAAGTTCTTTTTCATATCGTATCTTAATTCAATTTCAGGGTAGCCCAATTAGGCTTTGATCCTCTGTATAAACACAAACAGACCCTTTGCCTACACTTTTATATGCCCTTTATACCCTTGTGTAGAACTCGTTGGAGGTTACCACACAGGAACTGCCCCTTTTTTTTTTTTTTTTTGCTTTCTTTTTGGTATCACTAATCTACACTTACATGACGAATATTATGTTTACTAGGCTCTCCCCTATACAAGGTCTCCCCTATAAACCCCTTTACAGTCCTGTCCATCAGCATAGCAAAATGTTGTAGAATCACTACTTGCCTTCTCTGTGTTGTACAGCCCTCCCTTTTCTCCTACCCCCATATGCATGCTAATCTTAATACCCCCCTACTTCTCCCCCCCTTATCCCTCCCTACCCACCCATCCTCCCCAGTCCCTTTCCCTTTGGTTCCTGTTAGTCCATTCTTGAGTTCTGTGATTCTGCTGCTGTTTTGTTCCTTCAGTTTTTCCTTTGTTCTTATATTCCACAGATAAGTGAAATCATTTGGTATTTCTCTTTCTCCGCTTGGCTTGTTTCACTGAGCATAATACCCTCCAGCTCCATCCATGTTGCTGCAAATGATTGGATTTGCCCTTTTCTTATGGCTGAGTAGTATTCCATTGTGTATATGTACCACATCTTCTTTATCCATTCATCTATTGGTGGACATTTAGGTTGCTTCCAATTCTTGGCTATTGTAAATAGTTCTGCAATAAACATAGGGGTGCATCTGTCTTTCTCAAACTTGATTGCTGCGTTCTTAGGGTAAATTCCTAGGAGTGCAATTCCTGAGTCAAACGGTAAGTCTGTTTTGAGCATTTTGATATACCTCCATACTGCTTTCCACAATGGTTGAACTAGTTTACATTCCCACCAGCAGTGTAGGAGGGTTCCCCTTTCTCCACAGCCTCGCCAACATTTGTTGTTGTTTGTCTTTTGGATGGCAGCCATCCTCACTGGTGTGAGGTGATACCTCATTGTAGTTTTAATTTGCATTTCTCTGATAATTAGCGATGTGGAGCATCTTTTCATGTGTCTGTTGGCCATCTGTATTTCTTTTTTGGAGAACTGTCTGTTCAGTTCCTCTGCCCATTTTTTAATTGGGTTATTTGTTTTTTGTTTGTTGAGGCGTGTGAGCTCCTTATATATTCTGGACGTCAAGCCTTTATCGGATGTGTCATTTTCAAATATATTCTCCCATACTGTAGGGATCCTTCTTGTTCTATTGATGGTGTTTTTTGCTGTACAGAAGCTTTTCAGCTTAATATAGTCCCACTTACTCATTTTTGCTGTTGTTTTCCTTGCCCGGGGAGATATGTTCAAGAAGAGGTCACTCATGTTTATGTCTAAGAGGTTTTCGCCAATGTTTTCTTCCAAGAGTTTAATGGTTTTTTGGCTTACATTCAGGTCTTTGATCCATTTTGAGTTTACTTTTGTATATGGGGTTAGACAATGGTCCAGTTTCATTCTCCTACATGTAGCTGTCCAGTTTTGCCAGCACCACCTGTTGAAGAGACTGTCATTTCTCCATTGTATGTCCATGGCTCCTTTATCAAATATTAATTGACCATATATGTCTGGATTAATGTCTGGATTCTCTAGTCTGTTCCATTGGTCTGTGGCTCTGCTCTTGTGCCAGTACCAAATTGTCTTGATTACTATGGCTTTATAGTAGAGCTTGAAGTTGGGGAGTGAGATCCCCCCTACTTTATTCTTCTTTCTCAGATTTGCTTTGGCTATTCGGGGTCTTTGGTGTTTCCATATGAATTTTTGAATTATTTGTTCCAGTTCATTGAAGAATGTTGCTTTTAGTTTCATATGGATTGCATCAAATCTGTATATTGCTTTGGGCAGGATGGCCATTTTAACGATATTAATTCTTCCTAGCCACGAGCATGGGATGAGTTTCCATCTGTTAGTGTCCCCTTTAATTTCTCTTAAGAGTGACTTGTAGTTTTCAGAGTATAAGTCTTTCACTTCTTTGGTTAGGTTTATTCCTAGGTATTTTATTTTTTTTGATGCAATTGTGAATGGAGTTGTTTTCCTGATTTCTCTTTCTGTTGGTTCATTGTTAGTATATAGGAAAGCCACAGATTTCTGTGTGTTGATTTTGTATCCTGCAACTTTGCTGTATTCCGATATCAGTTCTAGTAGTTTTGGGGTGGAGTCTTTAGGGTTTTTTATGTACAGTATCATGTCATCTGCAAATAGTGACAGTTTAACTTCTTCTTTACCAATCTGGATTCCTTGTATTTCTTTATTTTGTCTGATTGCCGTGGCTAGGACCTCCACTACTATGTTAAATAACAGTGGAGGGAGAGAGTGGGCATCCCTGTCTAGTTCCCGATCTCAGAGGAAATGCTTTCAGCTTCTCGCTGTTCAATATAATGTTGGCTGTGGGTTTATCATAGATGGCCTTTATTATGTTGAGGTACTTGCCCTCTATTCCCATTTTGCTGAGAGTTTTTAACATGAATGGATGTTGAACTTTGTCAAATGCTTTTTCAGCATCTATGGAGATGATCATGTGGTTTTTGTCTTTCTTTTTGTTGATGTGGTAGATGATGTTGATGGACTTTCGAATGTTGTACCTTCCTTGCATCCCTGGGATGAATCTCACTTGGTCATTTTGTATGATCCTTTTGATGTATTTTTGAATTCGGTTTGCTAATATTTTGTTGTGTATTTTTGCATCTACGTTCATCAAGGATATTGGAATGTAGTTTTCTTTTTTGGTAGGGTCTTTGCCTGGTTTTGGTATTAGGGTGATGTTAGCTTCATAGAATGAGTTTGGGAGTATCCCCTCCTCCTCTATTTTTTGGAAAACTTTAAGGAGAATGGGTATTATGTCTTCCCTGTATGTCTGATAAAATTCCGAGGTAAATCCATCTGGCCCGGGGATTTTGTTCTTTGGTAGTTTTTTGATTACCGCTTCAATTTCGTTGCTGGTAATTGGTCTGTTTAGATTTTCTGTTGCTTCTCGGGTCAATCTTGGAAGGTTATATTTTTCTAGGAAGTTGTCCATTTCTCCTAGGTTTCCCAGCTTGTTAGCATATAGGTTTTCATAGTATTCTCCAATAATTCTTTGCATTTCCGTGGGGTCCGTCGTGATTTTTCCTTTCTCGTTTCTGATACTGTTGATTTGTGTTGACTCTCTTTTCTTCTTAATAAGTCTGGCTAGAGGCTTATCTATTTTGTTTATTTTCTCGAAGAACCAGCTCTTGGTTTCATTGATTTTTGCTATTGTGTTATTCTTCTCAATTTTATTTATTTCTTCTCTGATCTTTATTATGTCCCTCCTTCTGCTGACCTTAGGCCTCATATGTTCTTCTTTTTCCAATTTCGATAATTGTGACATTAGACCATTCATTTGGGATTGCTCTTCCTTTTTTAAATATGCTTGGATTGCTATATACTTTCCTCTTAAGACTGCTTTTGCTGTGTCCCACAGAAGTTGGGGCTTAGTGTTGTTGTTGTCATTTGTTTCCATGTATTGCTGGATCTCCATTTTGATTTGGTCATTGATCCTTTGATTATTTAGGAGCGTGTTGTTATGCCTCCATGTGTTTGTGAGCCTCTTTGCTTTCTTTGTACAGTTTATTTCTAGTTTTATGCCTTTGTGGTCTGAAAAGTTGGTTGGTAGGATTTCAATCTTTTGGAATTTTCTGAGGCTCTTTTTGTGGCCTAGTATGTGGTCTATTCTGGAGAATGTTCCATGTGCACTTGAGAAGAATGTATATCCCGCTGCTTTTGGATGTAGAGTTCTATAGATGTCTATTAGGTCCATCTGCTCTACTGTGTTGTTCAGTGCTTCCGTGTCCTTACTTATTTTCTGCCCAGTGGATCTATCCTTTGGGGTGAGTGGTGTGTTGAAGTCTCCTAGGATGAATGCATTGCAGTCTGTATCCCCCTTTAGTTCTGTTAGTATTTTTTTCACATATGCTGGTGCTCCTGTGTTGGGTGCATATATATTTAGAATGGTTATATCCTCTTGTTTGACTGAGCCCTTTATCATTATGTAGTGTCCTTCTTTATCTCTTGTTACTTTCTTTGTTTTGAAGTCTATTTTGTCTGATATTAGTACTGCAACCCCTGCTTTCTTCTCACTATTGTTTGCTTGAAATATGTTTTTCCATCCCTTGACTTTTAGTCTGTACATGTCTTTGGGTTTGAGGTGAGTTTCTTGTAAGCAGCATATAGATGGGTCTTGCTTTTTTATCCATTCTGTTACTCTGTGTCTTTTGATTGGTGCATTCAACCCATTAACATTTAGGGTGACTATTGAAAGATATGTACTTATTGCCATTGCAGGCTTTAAATTCGTGGTTACCAAAGGTTCAAGGTTAGCCTCTTTAGTATCTTACTGCCTAACTTAGCTCGCTTATTGAGCTGTTATATACACTATCTGGAGATTCTTTTCTTCTCTCCCTTCTTGTTCCTCCTCCTCGATTCTTCATATGTTGGGTGTTTTGTGCTGTGCTCTTTCTAGGAGTGCTCCCATCTAGAGCAGTCCCTGTAAGATGTTCTGTAGAGGTGGTTTGTGGAAAGCAAATTCCCTCAGCTTTTGTTTGTCTGGGAATTGTTTAATCCCACCGTCATATTTGAATGATAGTCGTGCTGGATACAGTATCCTTGGTTCAAGGCCCTTCTGTTTCATTGTATTAAATATATCATGCCATTCTCTTCTGGCCTGTAGGGTTTCTGTTGAGAAATCTGACGTTAGCCTGATGGGTTTCCCTTTATAGGTGACCTTTTTCTCTCTAGCTGCCTTTAACACTCTTTCCTTGTCCTTGATCTTTGCCATTTTAATTATTATGTGTCTTGGTGTTGCCCTTCTTGGATCCTTTCTGTTGGGGGTTCTGTGTATTTCCGTGGTCTGTTCGATTACTTCCTCCCCCAGTGTGGGGAAGTTTTCAGCAATTATTTCTTCTAAGATACTTTCCATCTCTTTTCCTCTCTCTTCCTCTTCTGGGACCCCTATAATATGGATATTGTTCCTTTTGGATTGGTCACACAGTTCTCTTAATATTGTTTCATTCCTGGAGATCCTTTTGTCTCTCTCTATGTCAGCTTCTATGCGTACCTGTTCTCTGATTTCAATTCCATCAATGGCCTCTTGCATTCTATCCATTCTGCTTATAAACCCTTCCAGAGTTTGTTTCATTTCTGTGATCTCCTTTCTGGCATCTGTGATCTCCTTCCGGACTTCATCCCATTTCTCTTGCGTATTTCTCTGCATCTCTGTCAGCATGTTTATGATTCTTATTTTGAATTCTTTTTCAGGGAGACTGGTTAGGTCTGTCTCCTTCTCTGGTGTTGTCTCTGTGATCTTTGTCTGCCTGTAGCTTTGCCTTTTCATGGTGATAGGAATAGTCCGCAGAACTGGGACGCGTGACGGCTGGAAGGACTTCCTTTCTTGTTGGTTTGTGGCCCTCCTCTCCTGGGAGAACAGCGGCCTCTAGTGGCTTGTGCTGCGCAGCTGCGTGCAGACAAGGTTTCTGCTTCCTGCCCGGCTGCTATGGAGTTAATCTCCGCTGTTGCTGTGGGCGTTACCTGGTTCAGGCAGCTACACCAAAGTGGTTGAGTCGCGTTGGAGCAGGAGCGGCTGGGAGGCTATTTATCTCCGTAAGGGGCCTCCCTGCTCCCTGCAGCCCAGGGGTTAGGGTGCCCAGAGATCCCGGATTCCCTACCTCTGGATTAAGTGACCCACCCTGCCCCTTTAAGACTTCCAAAAAGCACCCGCCAAAACAAAACAACGCCCACCAAAAAAAAAGAAAAAAAATTTTTTTTAATTTAAAAAAAAAAAAAAGTTTTTAATTAAAAAAAAAAAAAAAGGTGGTCGTTCGTTTTTCTTTATTCTGCGGTGCCAGCCTCAGGCCTCTGCTCACTGGTCTTTCTGCCCTGTTTCCCTAGTATTGGGGTCCCTATCCCTTTAAGACTTCCAAAATCGCTCGCCAAAACAAAACAGCAAAAAAGCAAAAAAAAATGGTCGCTGGCTTTTCTTATGCCCTCTGTCGCCCAGCCTCCAGTGCCCGCTCACTGTTCTTGCTGCCCTGTTTTCCTAGTATCGCGCGCCCTGCACTCTGGCCCGGATGGCTGGGGCTGGGTGTTTGGCAGTCCTGGGCTCCGTCTCCCTCCCGCTCTGCCTGCTCTTCTCCCGCCGGGAGCTGGGGGGGAGGGGCGCTCGGCTCCTGCGGGGCCGGGGCTTGTATCTTACCCCCTTCGCGAGGTGCTGGGTTCTCTCAGGTGCGGATGTGGTCTGGATATTGTCCTGTGTCCTCTGGTCTTTATTCTAGGAAGGGTTGTCTTTGTTATATTTTCATAGATGTATGTTGTTTTTGGAGGAGATTTCCGCTGCTCTACTCACGCCGCCATCTTCTGCCCCTCTCTGAAATGATATTTCTATTTTGATCTTTTTGAGGAACCTCCATATTGCTTTCCACAATGGTTGAACTAATTTACATTCCCACCAGCAGTGTAGGAGGGTTCCCCTTTCTCCACAACCTCGCCAACATTTGCTGTTGTTTGTCTTCTGGATGGTGGCGATCCTTACTGGTGTGAGGTGATATCTCATTGTGGTTTTGATTTGCATTTCGCTGATGAGTAGCAATGTGGAGCATCTTTTCATGTGTCTGTTGGCCATCTGAATTTCTTCTTTGGAGAACTGTCTTTTCAGCTCCTCTGCCCATTTTTTATTTGCATTATTGTTTTTTGTTTGTTTTCTCAACCATTTTTAAACCGATTTGCTTTCCACTACTACCAGGGTTTCAGTGTGTGTGTGTGTGTGTGTGTGTGTGTGTGTGTGTGTGTGTGTGTGTGTGTCTGTGTGTGTGTGTGTGTGTGTGCGTGTGTGTTAATAAATATCCAGTTTCACTGTTGATAAACATTAAATAGCATAACATTTTCCCTTGGCTTCTTTTTCCTGTTTGGGCCAATTTATTTGGCTCTTCATTCAAGAAATAACTATTGGGGCTCTTATCTAAGTACTTGAGGAGGAGGGTACTATCTAAAGGGAGAATTAAAGATATAACTATGCTATAATACTATAATAGGTGATGTGATAAGAGTTATTAGAAAGTACAAGAAAAGTTTTGCAGAAAGTTAGGTTAAAAAGACAGTCCTTAACAAGCAGAGATAATATTTGCAGGGTGTAGAGTCACAAACTCAGTGGCAATGTAGTACCTGGTGAAAGTTGCCAGTGACCTAATGGCTGAATCTACTTGCTTCTTTTTAGTCCTTCTTTGTCTTCACTGAGGCGAGTTGACACTTAGCAAGCACTCTCTTTCTCTTGGAAATTCTCTTCTGTGACAGGTTTCTTTTCCTGCTTTTAAGACTTATCTTTCTGTCTCATTTTCCTGTCCCCTACCAGTTCTAGACATTCTGTCAATGTCTGTGTCTGTATTCCAAAGGCTTCAATGTCTCTAGGAAGATGATTCTCAAATCTTTGACCTGAGCTTTCACATTAGGCTGAACTCCAGATCCTTACTTAATGCTGCTTTGATTATCTGGAAAATGAATTACAAATCTGAGCCCTTTAATTCTCATCTTCTAAATAAGCTCCTCCTGTGTTCAGAAGTCTGTCACCTGTCTCTCCATTCTTATCACTGCAGAGTATCTTTGACTCATCTTTCTTCTTTATGTTTATTTTTCATTTGCTCTCTTTGTATTTCCATTGTCTAACCCTAATTTAGGCCCTCATTAATTCATTTCCAACTCATGAGTGGCATTTCACATGCTTTCCTGCCTCTGGTATTTCCTTTATGGGTCTATCCTATGCACAGGTGCCAGTTTCATCTAAAGCTGGTGCATTTATATTCTCATGGTTTTCTCTGGTGCAAAGTTCCATTATCAGTTAATGTAGCTTTCTCCTACTCTACTGTGATTTCCTCAAGGGCAGGACCTGTACCTTAATCCTTTTTCATATCCTCAGTACCAAGTTAAATGTCTGGCACATAATAGGCACTCAGTAGTTGAGTGAATGAGCTAGGACTTGTTTTGTTTCTAAGGTGTATTATGTTTTTTTATTAAGGTATCGATATACAATCTTATGAAGGTTTCACATGAGCAGCATTGTAGTTACAACATTCACTCACATTATTGGATCCCCCCCTTAACCCATTGCTGTCACTGTCCGTCCATCAGCATAGTCAGATGCTGTGGAGTCACTACTTGTCTTCTCCATGCTGTTCTGCCTTCCTTTGACCCACCTACATTATGTGTGCTAATTGTAGTGTCCCTTATCGCTCCCTACATACCCACCCTCCCCAATCCCTTCCCTGTGGTAACTTCTAGTACCTTCTTGGAGTCTGTGAGTCTGCTGCTGTTTTGTTCCTTCAGTTTTGCTTTGTTGTTATACTCCAGAAATAAGGGAAATTATTTGGTACTTGTCTTTCTTCTCCTGGCTTATTTCACTGAGCAAAATAGTCTCCAGCTCCATCCATGTTGTTGCAAATGATAGGATTTGTCTTCTTCTTATGGCTGAATAATATTCCATTGTGTATATGTATCACCTCTTCTTTATTATTTCATCTACTGATGGACACTTAGGTTGCTTCCATATCTTGGCTATTGTATATAGTGCTGTGATAAACATAGGGATACATATGTCCTTTTGAATCTGGGATCTTGTTTTCTTTGGGTAAATTCTTAGGAGTGGAATTCCTGGTCAAATGATATTTCTATTTTTAGTTTTTTGAGGAACCTCTACATTGCTTTCCACAAAATGGTTGAGTTAATTTACATTCCCACCAACAGTGTAGGAATTTTCCCCTTTCTCCACATCCTCACCAGCATTTGTTGTTTCTTGTCTTTTGGATGTTGACCATCCTAACTGGTGTGAGGTGATATCTCATTGTGGTTTTAATTTGCCTTTCTCTGATGATTAGTGATGTGAAGAAGCATCTTTTCATGTGCCCGTTGGCCATCTGAATTTCTTCTTTGGAGAAGTGTCTGTTCAGATCCTCCACCCATTTTTTAATCAGGTTGTTTGCTTGTTGGGTGTTGAGGCATGTGAGCTCTTTACATATTTTGGATGTTAACCCCTTATCGGATATGTCATTTACAAATATATTCTCCCATACTGTCGGATGCCTTTTTGTTCTGCTGATGGTGTCCGTTGCTGTTCAGAAGCTTTTTAGTTGGGTGTAGTCCCATTTGTTCATTTTTCTTTTGTTTCCCTTGCACGAGGAGATGCGTTCAGGAAAAAATTGCTCATGTATATATTCAAGAGATTTTTGCCTATGTTTTCTTCTAAGAGTTTTTTGGTTTCATGACTTGCATTCAGGTCTTTGATCCATTTCAAGTTCAATTTTGTGTATGGATTTAGACAATAATTCTAAGGTATATTATTTTTAAGATGTAGACTAGTCAGGCAGTCATTACTGGTATATAAATAGATTTTATTTTCAAAAACTTTCTGATAATGGACTATTAAATTTTGAATATTGATTTAACTGATTCATAAAAAGTAGGCAGTACCTTGAGAATCAAAAAACCCATTTTCATCATAGTAAGACAATATATTTAATGTTTGTCACAGTGTCAAACAAATATATGAAATTCTATTTTCACTAAAGGCACTGAGAAAAAGGGAAACATTATTTTAACATGTTGGACACATGGCATACAGCTCATTTTCTAAGTGACTGCTGTCAGCATTTCTGCTAAAAGAGCAGTATTATAATCATTGATTTCAGAAAATGCAAATTTGCTTGAAATGAGAAAAGCTCTGTTACATACTCACCTGTCAGTTTATTTCCAAATTTATATTCTAAATGTACAGTATGTGCATGTATGTACATGCTGCAAAATATGAAGAAATCTTAGGAAGAGGAAAACTGAAAGATTCAGAAACTGTCATGTTTTCCTTCCATTAATTTAAGGAATTTGACTCAAAAACCTAACACTGCTTTCTTGATTAACACACTTAAAAGCTTTCTGGACCTCTATTATTTGTTTTTAATGTAATATAAATAGCATAGTTTTAAAGAAATTAGAACCATAAAACCCATTTTCATTTTGTGTTCATTCTTCACTTACATGTTTTTCCTTTTTTAAAATTTGTGTATAATTTATGTACAGTGAAGTACACAATCCTTAATTTTAGAGCTTGATGAATTTTCTACATATGTATCCTCATAGATAACCATCTTCTAGTGCAGGCTATAGAACATTTCCATCATCCTGACCCTCATGCTCCCTCCCACTCAGTATCACCACAAGAGTGACCCTTAGCCCATGTCCATCACCATAGTTTGCTTATTTTATAATTTCTGATAACTTTAATAATGCTCTTTTGTGTCTACTTCTGTTATTCAACCTTATGTCTGTGAGATTCATCCGTGATCTTCATTGCTTATTATTTATTTTTAAGTTTACCTTTTTTCACAAAACTAACACATGTATTGAGGACATTTAGAAAATATGTAAAAGGTGAGGAGAAAGGAGAAAGAGACCTTTAGTACCCAAAGACAAATGTTCCTAAGCTTTGTTTACTTCCACTTCTATTCTTGATATGTACATGTAGTTTTCTATATTTGAAATCATAGTACATGTTCCTATGTATCCATTTCTTACTACATAGCATGTAAATATTTTTACAGTCACCAAGAAAGGCCAGTTGTCTTTCTTCTTAGCCCTGGATGAAATTACTAATGAGCTGGGATTTTCATTTTTTTCAGTTGTAATTCATCGGATGTTGTGTGTCACTCACTGTTTCAGTCACTGTTCTAGGTGCTAAGAGAAGAGAGAGAGGGCAAGACAGGCAAGCTCCCTGCACTTATGGAGGTTGCATTCTATACTGGGGAGCAGTGGACATCAACCAATGAAAAGTAAAGAAGGAATTGTCAGGTAGCAGTAAGCACTGTGAAGAAGATATGTGGACTTAAAGCTGCAGGACTTTCATATACAGTTGGTAGTGTATTACCAAGTAATGTCAAAATACCCCATGATCCAGAAATTTCACTCTGCTTCATGTACGTATAAATCAGGATGCACTTAAAAGAATGTTCATGGCAATATTATTTTTAATAGTGCCAAATTGGAAACACCAAATGTCCACCAACAGTAGAATGGATAAATGAGTTGTAGTGTATTCAGCTGAAATACTGTACAGCCACAGAAACAATGTGCTGCACTCTGTGATTGATTCTTATGAACATTCCACTGAGGGAAGGAAAACAAATGAAGAAGAACACATTCTATTTATAAAAAACCCAAAACTAGGTAAAAACTAAACTATATTGCTTGAGGATACATACTTAGATAGTAAAATTATTCTAAAAAGAGAGAGAGAGAGAGAGAGAGAGAGAAGCAAAAAAGTAAAAATCAGAATAGGGTTTCCTCTGGGGAAACTGAGTGGTAGTGACCAGGAGGGTGAATGTTGGGGAGGTGCTTCTCAAATGCTGGAAATGTTCCATTCTTGACCTTAATAGCAGTTATATAGCAGTCTGTAATGATTGATTAAACTACATATTTACATTTTAAGCACTTCTCCATTTGTGATTTATATTTCAAAGAAATGGGATGATGGTATAAGTATAGTGTGTGTGTGTGTGTGTGTGTGTGTGTGTGTGTGTGTGTGTGTGATTTGACAGCCTCATACAGTTGACATACATTTCCTCATATCTCTTTGTAATCCTTCCCTCCCGCCTCTTCCTCCGTAACCCCTCGGCCCTGGGCAATCACTGATCTGCATTCTGTCACTATAAATGAGCTTTCAGAATTCCAGAATTCTATTTAATGGAATCATATAGTATGTCCTCTTATTTTTGTCTGGTTTCTTTTACTCAGCACAATCATGCTGAGACTTATCCTTGACACTGCATTTGACAGTAGTTCATTTCTTTTGATGCTGAGTTGTATTTGCTGTTTGGCCATCCCACAATTTGTTTATCCATTCTCCTAGCTGGTGGATATTTGGGTTGTTTCCAGTTTCTGGCTATTACAAATAAAATTGTTACAAACATTCATGTATAAATCTGTGTGTGGATACATGCTTACTTTTCTCTTGGCTAAATACCTATGAATGGAATAGCTGGATCATATGATAGATGTTTATTTAACTTTCTAAGAAATACAAGTGTATTCTTGTATCTCTGTAATACTTTATGAAAGTATTCTCAAGTCAGTTAATATATTCCTATAAAATTATTTTAAATGACTGTGTAGATGATGTGTTTAACCAATTATTTTTAGGTAGTCATTTAGTGTTTTCCATTACTACAAACAATATTATGATGAATTTACTTGAAACTAAATCTTCGAACATGTTCTTACTTACTTCTTTAAGATAAATGACTAGAAATCAAAGCTTGGCCAAACATTAAAGCTTTTGTTATAGATTGCCTTCTAGACATATGACAAATTAAGTCTTTATCAATGAGAACTTTTCATTTGTGTTCTAGATTTATGTCAGATACAGTTAGTCAAAACTGTATGTTAGATAGTCAAAATACTCCTTTTGTGTAATGAAGCATTTTTTATTTTACTTTATTTAGAATTTATAGATGAAAATAAGTCTAGTCTTGAAACTCGTTTATTCTATTCATATTATATAGTAAATGAAATTTATCTTTATGAATAAAGTGTACCTATGAAAGAATTACCCTTGGAATTAGGGGATCTGTAAAAAGATAAATTGTGAAGAGATAAAAGATAAATAAGTTGTAGAATAGTAATATATGCTATGATGGCATTTAGGTTTTCAAATAAATATTTTTACTAATTAATGCTTTACTATTTAAAGCAGTTTATATAATGTATGGTTCCTATTGAGAGGTGATAGATGATTGCTACATTTACATAGCAAATATATTTATACATATTTATTTTCATTCTGCATACATACTTTCATAGACTTAAAGAAAAATTTAGAAAATATGAATTGCTATACTGTGATGTGTCTAATGGATGGGATTACAGGCAGATTTTCTTTGTACTTTGTTTCTTCTGTGTTTGAAGTTTTTTCACAATGAGTATACACAGCTTTAACTATTGGAGAAAATATTATA